>NC_140970.1:66169668-66192168 GCF_056783735.1 Eptatretus burgeri | reverse complement strand
GCACCATGCTAATCGTGCAACACTCGGAAGGAAAGACCAAAAAACTGGGAGTGAAGATAGGATGCAGGATCTTCCAAGGAGACAACCCCCCCCCCTCCTCCTGTTTTGTCTGGCTCTGGATCCATGAAGTAACCTCATTGATGAGCAATGACAGATATATCCAAACAACCAATACTAGAACGTCCAAAGAAACAAGAAAGGTGAAACATCTACTGTACACGGATGATTTAAAACTTTGCACCTAACAACGAAACACTTGGCAGAACAAATTAGCCAAATGGTACTCCAACATCCAAATGGAATTTGACCGAGATCAGTGTGCCAAGTGCACATTCGTGTAAGGTAGACCAACAAAAGCAGACAACATAAGAATCGACCTAGATACAATACAGGAGTTAGACAAAGAAGCATCTTATATATTCCTTGGAGTCGAAGGCCACCAAATACGTCACAAAAAAACTGCGCCAAAAAATTCCAAAAGAATAGCTGTGTAGAACAAGGCAGATCCTGAAAACATACCTTTCCCAAAGGAACAAAATCAAAGTCAGAAATCAACAAGCAGTACCAGTGCTCCAACAGTTGCAGAATAGCAAGCTGGCTACAAGCGGAAATCAGAACAAGAAAATTTCTTACCATCCACAAAAATATCAATGCATCCTGAGAATGCATCTGCAGAGGAGAGGAGGTGGTGGCCTGATGGAACTCAATCAAGTGCACAGAATGACAACTAGGATTAGCAGAATGCATAAAAACTTCAACAGAATACCAAATAAAATGTGGACACAAACCAGAAAAGGTATCTGTCCACAAATGGTATGCAGGTTTGCACACTTTTTGTGGAATCCTTTCAAGCTATTAAAATACCAACAACAAAAGCTGCATATTAAAATGCTGCATGAAGTAAAACTCTGCCAGATGGTACCACAATAATTGCCATTGATAGAGGCAGCCAAGAAATATGCTGTCTGAAGACGATTAATATGATGAAGGAGAATAATGTTTTCCGGTTTTGACTGATCTTTTTTTTTGCCTTTGCCATGGTCTGGATCACTGAAAAAATGATCTCTGTGTGGGCAATCAGCTGAACAGACAAGGTAGGCTCTCATAAGAGGTCCATCTAAAAAGTAACGGGACTGACTTCACAGAAATTTTATTCCAAAAAATATATTGAAATCATAGCTTGTCCCCTTCAAAATAATTTCCCTCCAGTTTCACACACTTGTCCATCCTTTTCTTCCATGCTTCGATGCACCCCTGGAAGGCTTCTTCTGGAATCCTCCGGAGCTCCGTCGTCACAACCCTTTTGATGGCCTCCACATCAGGAAATCGGGTCCCCTTTATCACCCCCTTGAGATTGGGAAATAGGAAAAATCACAAGGGGCTAAGTCTGGCAAATTAGAGGGTTGCTCCAGAGTTTGCACATTCCTCTCCACCAGAAACTGTCAGATGCTCAGGGCACTGTGAGCAGGGGCGTTGTCATGGTGGAGCACCCAGGCGTTCTCCCAGAGATCCCCCCTCTTGTCCCGGACTGATCTCATGAAGCACTGGAGGATCTCCTTGTTTGATTATATATTGATTCACTGTTTGACCCTGTGGTAGAAACTCGAAGTTGACAATGCCCTTGATGTCAAAAAACGTGATGAGCACCTTGACCTTCGACTTCGACATCCTTGCTTTCTTTGGTCTTGGTGATGCCGGACTTTTCCACTGACTGCCGTTTGGTCTCGGGATCGTATTCGAATATCCACGATTCATGACTAATGACTCTCCCGAACAGGTCTGGATCGTCCTCGAGGCACTTGATAACGTCTTGACAGACAGTGACTCTTTGCTGTTTCTGGTCCTTGGACAACAGCTTGGGGACCATCTTTGTGCACATCTTTCGCATTGAGATTTTCAGTGATGCTCCAGACAGTGTCCTTGTTGATGGAAAGTTCCTCAGCAATCATCCGCGCCGTGTGTCGACGATCTGCGCACACCATCTGCTTCACACACTCTATTTGTCCGCAGTTCTGCTCATTGAAGGTCTTGCACATCGTGGATAGTCCTCAACATCCTCCCGTCCCTCTTTGAACCTCTTGTGCCATTCAAATGCACATGTACATGACCGTTTCTTCCCTGTGGACTTTCTGCAGCATTGCGTAGGATTCGGAATGTGTTTTGCCAAGCTTGGCAAGATGCTTCAGATTGGCTCTCTGCTCATGACTCGTAGCGCGACGACTCGACTCGAAAACGTGTAAAGTACGACTTTTAAAAAATAAAATAAAAAATAAAATCACACAAAGAGCGCAATCAACCATCACCAATCATATATATTGCTTGAATGTTGCGAAAGACTGACGCAACCCATTCATTGAAGTTGTGTCAGTAGAGCACATAGAGCACACAGCAGGCTCAGTCCCATTACTTTTTAGACGGACCTCGTATGTAGCCTAAGTGACTTTTAGAGAAGATACTCCAACTTTAGTTTTGTATATGAAGGGTGGGATTGACATTTATTTTCACACCATCCCAACATCGAGAGTGCGAGCACACTCCCTGATATGACATTAGGTTAATGGTGCACTGAATCAGAAATTCATGTTTGGATGAATGAATAAATATGGCTTCATTCAACACTGAATCAATATGTTTATTTTTTTTTCTTTTATAAATACCTTGAAATGAAGATTTGTTTTTTGGTGTCCTTGTTCGCACAATCACTCCCACCCCCAAAAAACAGCAGTAGGATTACATCATTATCACATGACACGCTAGGTCCTCTGAAGAACACTTTTGCTTCTGGACTTGTGTTCATGTGCTGCCTCCATGCACTTTATACATAGAAACACCATAACTGCGTCAAACCCCCAAAAATTTGAAGTGATTGAAAGTCGGAAATCCCCACGAAGATTAGAGATAATTTTAATATAATGGAGAATTAAAAGGACAGAAAAGCAACATAAACTGAGGGTGGTAAGTAGTGCACTGTTTCCTCGGTGGTTGTCCAGTCATGTTCAGTTAGTGTTAATTAACCTGTTGTACATCACTCACTGCATGTGCATTGTGAGGATAGTATGGAAATAAGCAGCGCCCCTTGTCTCAACAATTGTATTCCCGTTTGCTTTGAAATGAGTGGCATTTCTCATTACTACACAAATACAGAGAAGTGTTGCATCAAAATACCACATTTGAGCTCTTCCATTTACCACTTAAGTTGTTAGTGTAGAGTCCTTCTTCGACGTCCCAATTGTTGTGAATGCCAGGTATTTCATGAACGATGTAATCCACAATTTCCACCCAAGGTTCATACAGTATATGTATGGTCTGACAGCACAATTTTGACCAGTCGGAATAAAAAAAAAATGTCAAATTCACTGTGATGAGTCTGAAGCGAGTTGTGGGACCATTATTCTTTACATGTTGAGACAACCATAAACCATGGAGGTTTTCTGGAATTTTTAGGGACAGTAACAGCCAGGTTGACTTAACTTAAACACCTTAAAATATATCATAATTAAAAACCATGTTCAGTTCTTGGTTTATTGCCTTACAAATCAATATCGCATCAAAACAAACAAAATAATAACAACAATAAAAAGTAAAAATAGAAAACCCAACAAAAAACAAAAACAAACAAACAAAAAAGTTGGGTGGGGATTGGGGGAGGGGAGAGGCATTCCTGGGAAATTTTGCTCTTTTTATTGCCTTTAGGAAACTTTTTGTAAGGATAAAAAAAAAAATACTATCATATATTAAAGTAGTTATTGGTTTCCTTCAGGCACTTAAATCGTTTGAACCACCCTCTGCCCACATTGAAGGATTCCTCCTGGCTGCACTCACAAATCACTGTACAAACTGCAGATTCATGTCTGAATAACTAATAAGCTCGCTCAGCAGCACATTACACTGGTTGACATCTTCAATTCACATTGAAAGTCTCTTCAGGTTTTCAATCACCTCACTGCAACTACAAACATAAAGAAACCACAAAGTGGTGTAATACACTGAGCCATGGCCTTGCTTTTGTACTGGTTCATCTTTATGGTCCTCAGTGGTTGAAGAAATGCCAAGCACTCCTGCTCACCTGCTTAAAACTTCGTCTGCAAGGTGAATGAAGTGCACTTCCTCGGCACAACACCACTTCCTTCACTGGGTGACCGTTTCTCACTCACAATGTGGGCTTACAGAAACCAAACAGAAAATAACATGCACCACAGTAGAGTACACACATTGAGCAACAAATATGGGAATGTGAGGAACTGGATAGCGGGAAGGCACCGCATCACTATCACCTCAGTGATGCACCACCATGTGCCACGTAAAGTCGCTCCACTTAACTCAAATATGCATATCGTGAAACAAGCCAAACTTTCACACCATATGTCACACAAAAAGGTATTAATTGATCAACGTTTTTTTTTCTCCAACAAGCCTGAAAACGTATAGTGGCACATGTATTTTTATTTATTTATTTTAAAATATAATGTAGCCAAGGCATATAAAGTTAATGAAGGTGAAGATAGTCTTACCACCACATTGACACCGTAAGCTGGGGCCGGTATGTTGACGTAGATGGAAAACATGTTTGGCTCTCCAAGATGTGTGATTCCATACTTATAAAGCAGACCCCTGTCCTGCGGAAGGCCCAGCAGTAAAAAGCCATTCAACTGCAGCCGAGTGATATCCAAAGCCGTGGCATAAACCGCACCAGTATTGGCAATCATACGATGTGCAACCTCATCGCAAATAACTGTAAGGCAAAGTCATAGATTCATAATCCTTAGAAAATGCAAACGCAAAAAAAAAAAAAAGGAACAAATACATATAAATAAATAAAAACAATGGCCTTTTAAAATAGCAAAGTAATTTACAATTGTGAGATTACCAATATTGTGAAACAACAAAAAAAGATTTTTTTAAAAGTACAAAAGATTAAAGATTACTTTATGTTCAAGTTTCTCACCATATCTTGAGATTAAAAAAATATATATATATTTTTAATGACTATTGACGAAGGGATTACGTTTTCAGGTTGTCCGTCCGTCCATGCTAATTTTGTTTTCTCTGCAACAGCTGATCTGATCGACAATTTATCACAGGTGCAGCTTACTCATGTAGAATGTTTTAATAATCATTATGACATGTCACATGGTGGAGCACAAATGTTGGAAAAAAAATTAAAGGGAAAACTTTGGACCTCCATCGACAAAATGGGAAAAATTGAAACTTGGCACACGTCAAGTATGTACTGCACTCACTATGAGAAATGTGATTTTTTTTTTTTTTGATGAAGTCACAAGTGGCTTTGTTATGGCATCGATTGCATATGTCGAACACTTTATCCGATCAGTATGAAAAATTTTGAGGGTCTTCTCGGGCTAAATTGTATGGGGTGGGGGAAATTGATGTCATTGGTCAAGTGGTTCAGTGTGTGCGCGTGCGTGTGTCTATATACATATAACCTTCAAAAACGTCTGAACTCGAGTCATGTTGAAATGTCCATTAGGTCATGACCAAAAAAATTGTCTGTCAAAAAGTTAATTAAACCCCACATATTTTATCTTCACATTATTGATGCAAAATTTCATTCCAAAAGTTAGCAGGCTCCAAGATACACCTCTGAATTTGATAGTTTTGAAATTTGGTGTTGAGTGCAGGAAGAATTATTTTTTTTTTAATTCTAAATGGTGGTTTTGAACTCATGGGGGTCTAAAACTGTGCTAACATTAAAAATTTGGGGTGGCAGTTGAAGAAAAACTTGACAATAGCAGTAAGACTTCCCTTAAATGCTACAGAAGTATAGGGGGAAGCTTAACTCAAACACATCAAAGTGCAAAGCCTGGCCACGTCTGCTTTGAACGAAAATGAAACGAGGGCAAACAGCTTGGGGGGGGGGGGAGGGATTTTTTGTTTTGTTTTTGATATTAGGTTTGTTGAAAAATTCTGTTAAGGTTTGTTGAAAAATCTGATGACAAAAGCTCAAGTCTATAATAATAATAAATCTGTGCATCTCAACTCCAAAACCATGAAACCTTGCAGCCCAAAACTTTGCGTGCATGCAAAGGGAACTCCAAGGGAGTTGATGGATGAAAACTGGGTATTTTGGGAAATTTAAGCACCCCTTTTGAAGATGATCAACAGCTTACCTTCATGAAAGGCTTATCCTTGGTCAGCCCAACTTCACCTCAAAGGGGTCTAAACCACCATTTTGATTCGACTTACTCAAAAAGCCTTGCCTTGGAAACACAATCTACTTTCACAGACTAATTAAAGTATATAATCAAAATACGATTTCGGATTTGAGGATTGGGTCTCGTGGACTATGTCAAAATCTGGAATGAAATCTGAAAATGTTAATTTCCATCTCTTATAACCAAGTGTAAAAACATATTTATTGGAAGGCTATGCTCCTACCTTTTCCATATTTACACAACGTGAAATTACTAAAGCATTACAATTAATTTTCTACTGTTCCAACAATTATATTAAATGAAGAAAATAATAATATGCAGAAGGTGCAACTTCGAGTGCAACAAAGTGATTTTAAAGCAGGCAAAAGCTTCTGTTGCACGAGTAGTGGATGTGGCGATCACACGGCGAGCGTGTTTGTGTGTTTTTGTGTTCTGTGTGCGTGTCCTCCATAACTCTAAAACCATGAAACCTTGCATGCATACCAAGAGAGCTACAAGGTAGTGCATGAGTGAAAATCGGATATTTGGGTTCACTAAAACACCCATTTTGAAGACAATTAATGGCTTCATTTAATTATATCGTATCAGGCACATCATCTGACACCACGTTCTCGATGGGGAATTAAGGCACATCCTGGGTTACCTCACTGGGTTCTCAATTTGCCATTTTGTTCACCTGCTGAATAATGCATCGAGTTGGAACAAGCTGCAACGGTTTATTAACGATGAAGCACTTCAAATGTCCCCCACCCCCAACTTTCCTTCTCACTTATCAAATGCTTCATCTACATACCTACAAATTCCTGTATATATCACTTTTGTAAGTGCAATAGTTTTCAAATGAGGAGCTTGGAGCCATTTCATGCATCATGTGAAGCAATTTTCCACGACATACTCTCATGGACCAATTCAAGTATATACTAGAAATATACGAGTTTGGAGGATTGGATCATGTGAACCAAAATCTGGAGTGAAATCTGAAAATGTTAAGAATTCGGCGATGTTTCTTTTTTTGCTGGTATGTGCCTTACAAATCAGCTTGCTATCACTTGCCAAGCCACTCATTCATCAACCATTTAATTGGAGTGCTTGCTTGAATGCTTAAGCCATTAACCCCACAGTTAGTGTCCTGATTGGGATTTAGTCAGCAGTTGCTACAAGGTAGAGGTACAAATGGGTAGATTTGGATCTGTTAAAGTGACTCCCTGTGGGGGTGTGTGCATCCCAACATGCACTGTGGTGTCAGAATTTCATCCCATATGTTATGGTGATGGGTGGGAGGTTTTAACTTTTCACCTCAGCAGCGTACAAGCAATCACATTTTCCTCTGTCCTCACGACTGTTTCTAAAGCAATTGGTTATTTCATACTAATTGGGTGTGCTTTACAAAGTCTATATGGTTTCTCTGTTTCAAAGCAAAATTTATTTGACAACACACTATTTCCAAGCCATTCACCATTTTAACACATTTTCTAAATGTGAGCCAAACTTTTTTTCTCCCTGCCACAAGCAGCTGTTTGTGGAGATCAATGTTTATGCACATCTCTCTGAAACATGTATAATGCAATGTTTTTATAATTTGTTTTTTGAAATTCCCCCCCCCCCCAAACAAGGGTGAAAGCTACTCAAGATTTTTGGGTTGTATTCAGTACATACTGCAGTCAGTAATCACACCGACTCCAATCTGTCAATTCCTGAAGAATTGCCGATAATCGGCCAAGCACTAATGTGTGTGTCATAAAGCATAACATTTTCTCTGCCAACTCCCCCTCCCCCCATATGTATAAATAGAAATAAAAGTAAACATGTCTGTCTGTCTGTCGATGATATTTATAGTATGACTGTTAAAAAATGGATTTCAGACATTATTTTGTTTCCATCTTCAGTTATTCTATGCAGTATTATTTTGAGAGTATAATAACGTTCCACTGCGAGCCTGCCTTCCCTCACTCTCAGTATTCCAGTAGCAAAGTAGTGGGTGATATTTGCTAGTATCGTAGAAATGTACGTGTGCGCATTTATTTTCTCACCCTGCACCACCCATCCCCCCCTATCCTGGCTCCCCATCATCTTGGTCCCACACCCCTCCTCACTCTCAATCTATCTATCTATTCCCATCAGCAAAGCGACAGGTGGTATTTGCTCATCATAAATATTAACGGAAGTGACAAAACACAGCCTCATCTTGCACTGCATGTCAAATGGGATAACAAGGCCTACCATATTTGTTCCAACTGTAACTTTACCCTTTGACATTGACATTATTCATTGATCTTCTCGACAATTCTCATAATAGGGGTTTGTTGAAAAGAAAAAAAAAAGCTGAATCACAAATGCTCCATAAAAGTTATGGACATATCTCTTATTGCATGAAGGACGGGCTAACACATATCCCATGACCGATGTGATTGGAGGTGCCATCATCATGGGCATCAAGATATTACAAATGCAGAAGGGCAGGTGAGGTGGTTAGGAGAGATATACCAAATAGAAAATTGATAAAATTAATGCAAAAAATGTGAATAGGAAAAATTAGGCAGTTATGGAAGGGGAAAGAAGGGTTGGAAGGATGGGTAGGGATGAGATAACAGGAGGGATGGAGGAGTAAAGTGGGGGTGGAATACAGGTCAAATCCTACTTGATAAAATACAGCAAAATAATGCATTGGCCATGAAACTACTACATAGAAGTAGAAATTGTAAAATGAATAGCATTTTAGATTTAACTGCTTCACACTTCCATCAGAACCTCTTGCAAATTATGCTGGAACACAGATTCAAATTTGATACTATATCCTGCATGGAGTTGTCCTAAGTCTACTACTGCACTTTCAATTCATGCAAAAGTAGATCCATATCTTCGTCCTCCATGTGATGTGTACAAGTTCCTCCGTGAGCATCAGATCAATGTTACAAAAATTAAATGATGGCCCATTCGGTTAGATGAAAAAGGTGAAGTGCACATACTTTCAGGGGTATCAGGTTGTAATGGTGTGCAGAGACAAGCACCATGAACACGATAGGTGTAGACTGGACGATCCAAGTATTGCAGCTCCAGAAGCAGCTTGTATACGAGTCCAGGTTTGTCATGAATGTAACAGTGCTGTTTAGTTTAAAAAAATAAAAATAAAAATAACTCAGTAGGCATAAACGGCACCATCATTGCAATACAGTATATCAACAAGAAGTTTCAACGAAAAATAACAAGTACAGATATTCAAAGTGCACTGCCCCATGCCAAATTAAATATAACATCCTTTAGTGTGCAGCATCGCCGAGGCACCTTGGGTGCCCAGCAATGCTGCTGTGTAGAACATTGAGACGGAAATGGGAGGGAGCGGTGTAGTTGAAGCGAATGTGTACAAATGTGACTTCCTTGCCGTGCAACAAATGGAGACAATTGGGAGGCGAGGCGTATAATAATTTATCAATTAAAATAAAGGCAAAATAATTAATTGGCTAATTGCATACCTAAACGATAGTTTCATCCAAATCTAACTTTTTGAAAATAAAGTAATAAATCAAAAATGAATAATTGATGAATCACGAAATCAAAAATACCCTTTTTAGCCAAATCACTCATTCAATCATGTCAAAATATCAGCTTACTAGCTCAAAAGGTGCTTTAGATATTGGCCAGAGAAAGAAAATAAGTAATTAAATCGATAATCAAGTGATCAATTCACCGATTCATGAAAAAATTATATATTTTTTTTAAACGAGTACGTGCCCGTAAAAAAAAAATAATAATAATAATAATAATAATTAATAAATAAATATTCAAACCGTGAGCAACAAACAACAACCACACAGGCCGTTTCTTCGCTCTCGCGTGCCCGTACGTGCGTGGCTTGGAAGTTCGCATATTATTCGCAGTTACGATTATTCGCAATTTAGTTTTAATCCCAAAATATTCAATTAGCGCCAACGTATTTTACCTTTTCGCAATGTCGGCGCAAGGAAAAAGAAAAAGAGAAGAGAAGAGAGAAAAATAAATTTACTTCCTGGTTCGGAGCATACCAGCACTCTGATGTTACCGAAATTTATGCACCGTCTAATATGAAAACGATAACTTGGGGCATTGTGTTTATCTATAAATGCGCATAAGAAATCGAGAAATTATTAGAATACACGAAGTCATCACTCTCCGGAAGCCCGTACGTTGTAACCCGTAACGGGGTACGCGGCTGAGCTTCCCTTCCCCATCGGCCACGCCCACGCAACAACGAGTCTCGTCATTGGTTTGGTAAATAAATGGCCATAACTTGGGAGGCACTTGTCCGATTAATATCAAACCTTGAAAAGGCACATCCTCAGGTCCCCAGTAATATATCTGGCAAGTTTCAATGAGATCGGACCAGTGGTTGTCGAGAAACAGCGGTCACACACACACACACCTGGATTTATAGATAGATAACATTTTTAGCCCAACCACTTGTTCACTATTGTGTCCAAATTTCAGCTTCCAAGCTCAAAAGGATGGCTGAGATATTACCCAGACAAACAAACAAAAAAGAAAAATAAACACGTAAACAAATGGAGTGAAAACAGAGAGCGTCCTTCCAGAACGCATCATCACCGGGGCACCTGGAGATGGAATAGGGAGGGCAGTGTACAATAAAAGATAAGGAGAATTAGAAGGGCACGTTTTGACATCGCATCACCAGATATGCCTCCGCCCTCATTATTGCATCATACATACTTGTACCAGGTTTGTTTTAGATCCCCGAACCCAGATTTTAAATATTAAATATTTCTGACTGCCAGACTATGCGTCTGATCAGGTTGAAATTTAAAACATAAATTTTGCATGACTACTAGATCATAATTGTGCCATTTCACGGTTGAAGAGCGACTGATGAAGAGAAATAATTTTTTAAAATATTTTTGTTCAATCCAATATCGCTGCCAGACTCAGTTAAAAGCTTGATGTTGTGGTAAATTTAAACTCACAAATGTATACAAGTGAATGATTAAAATTGACGGTTACATGTTTTAAGTTTCGTGTAGCACGGATCAGTAAATTTTAATAAAAACCGCTTGATGTAATGAACCAATTTTGACAGTAGAAAACGTTGGGACAAAACTTCCAGTATGGATGAGAATCGCATTTGCTGAAGACACGGGATTATTCTGTGTTACTATATAAACCCATGAGAGCGACGTTTAGAGACAAGTGATATGCGATGAGTTGTGAGTTTCCATTGTCCCAGTGCTCGATTTAACTCTGAGTGAGGTGTTAAAGTCCAAAGTGGTTGTTAACGCATAGAGCCGATTGTAATCAGGCTGTTTAAAACTCATTAAAAGATTGTGTATTGGGACAGATTTCCTTTGATGGAACAGTGATGGAATTCAAATCTATAATAAAACCGCTTAACCCTAGCTGTTAAGCAAGTTTTAATAATAATTTAACTGCAACTCAAAATTTGCCTTGTGCAAACCAGATAAGGGACTTGAATACAGCATGCTACAATGAACACTTCCATTGCCCCTAAATCTACCCACCCTGAAAGATGCAGGTTGACTAATGGAAATGTTAAAGCACAATACAACATTCTTCAAAAATAGTAGTCATTAAAAGCATTTTGGTATAATCTATGGTTGACGTACCTCAGACAGCATTACAGGAGAATCTTTGGCAACAGTTACAACATAGCCTGAGATGCCATTCTCAGTCACCCTCTCCAATGAGACTTTGTAACTTTCAAGTTCAGCAATAGGCACAAAGTAGTGATTAATCATCAAGCTGCTTATAGGACCCGTTTGAACTTCTGGGAAAACGGCGATCATGTGCGTTTGGTTGCAACGAACAGGGTCTGCAAATCAAAATTGTTGCACGATGAGTACGGTAATTTGCACCAAGTGTGAAAATATTGCAATCACAAGATGAAAATTTTATCAGGCAATTTTAGAAGGAAGCTCATGGTGAAGTGTTCTGCCAGAAATCCTGTATGTCACATCGAACCTGGAATCCACTTGACCTCTACAATCATATTTTATTGTCCAAAGTCCCAAGGAGCTATTGGCCATACTGTACCATGGGAAATGAGCGGTTCAATCACCAGTTATAAATCATCTCAGACTATTGAAATATACAGTTCACAAATCAAAGGAATTCAAAGAATATAATAAATAAGTTATAAACAACATAAATTCTTAAACATTCAACACAAAACATAACATTAAAATTGAGATAACATTTTGAGTTTTTATTTATTTATTTTTTGCCATTGCCAAAGTTACTGCATTATTCTCTTTCTGGAAGCAAGGGACAATCCATCAGGGTGAGAAATATTGGCAGCACAAAGAGTAAGTCATGGAGTGCATGCTTGATAAAAGCACACTTTAGCCCATTTTAGGCCAGGCAGATACAATTTTGTTCATGTGGGGAAATCTTCTTGTTCATGGTACAGTAGAAGAAACAAAGCAGAAAAATCCATCTGCAGGTCACGTCAGGTATGGGAGCATGTGTCGGAGCAGCACGTAATCTGTAGGATATGCCCTGATCACGAGTACAAGTAAACAAAACCAAACAATATAGCTACAAGCAATACATGGTCCAGGTGGTTCAACTAGGTACTCATTCCATTCAGACCTTGCAAATGGGTGACATGATTGTCCCCATCCATCCACCAGGACCATATTCTGTGCAGAGTGTTGGTGCTGCCTCAACAGTCTCCTTGGCTAATGGGCACAATCCTGGATGGGTCGCTACTCCGACACAGGATATCAGCATGCTGGCACTCATTTTGCAGACCTCGGAAGGATGACAGGCAGAGTCAACCCCACCTGGTATAAATTCAACAGCAGAGTGGGATTTGAACTCAGGATCCTAGGATCCCAAGCCCACCACCCCCAACCATTAAGCAAACACCAGGCATATTGTCCCGAGGCCATGGTGAAACTCTTGCACCCTTACCCCAACACAGCAGATCAAAGAGATGCACTACAGTGGCCTATTGCAAAGCGTACAGAGCAATCCTTGTATGGCCTACTCCACTTATTTCCAGGTTCCATCACTTCCTGCAGTCCCACCCTAATTGAAGTGCATCGATTCCTGCTTGCCACAGTACAGTAGAAGGGAGGGGCAGGTATGGCAATGGGATCATTACTTCCACCCTGAACTCCTCCGAGCTCATCTTCACTGAGAAAAGCACAGCTTCACATTAAATAGAAAGCCATAAAACCCAAATTCTACATCGTGTCCGCAATATCTTGAAAATGACCAGCACGAAAAACAGACTGAAGAGCATCAATGCACTCTTAAAATCAATACATCTCATTGAATATGCATTCTGCCATTCAGAAAAACAAATAAATAAAAATAAAAACATTATTGTTGATACGACTTACTTGTATCATGAGGACACAGATGAGATGCAAACTTGTGACAAAGGCTGAATAATTACATGTCCATTTCATTGTGATGTAATCACATAATGCTGTGCTGTGGGGAATGTTTTCACATGGGGATCCAACGTCAAAGTGACAATCTCAATACCAGGTATGTCCACCTCTGGCAGCAATCACCGCATCGACGATACGAGCACTCACATCTGAGCCTAAAGAATGGCGTCCGATGCCTGAATCAACTCAGGGTCTGTGGCTGTCTTGGTAAGGTTTGAACATGATCAACAAAATCCCAGAGATGTTCAAATGGATTTAATCTGGTAAGAAGGCAGACCAAGTTGTCATGAAATTCATGTTAGCATGGACAAGGACATTCCTTGTTTGAATAGCCCTGTGAGTGGGAGCATAATTATCATGCACCAAGTTGTTGAAATGTAGGCAACACATTGCATGATCTCAATGTATCAACATACCATGGTTGGAGAACATGGTGGTGCAAAAGGTTTCAGCAATAACACCCCACATCATGACACTTCGACGTCCAAAAGATGCAGTTCCCAAGAAAGACTGGAGCACAATCGCTCAATGAGTCTTCTGCAGGCCCAGGCAAAGCATCATGCCTTTCAAAGAGAAACCTGGATTTGTCACTGAATACTTGCCCTTTGCCTCGGTGCCCAAACGTGCTGATTGACCACTGCAAGCGTACTTGGATGTGTTGCTGTGCAAGTCTTAGATACTGAACAGGATACGCATGGATTCCTTCATCATGGAGATTTTGTCGATGAAGTGTACTGCCAGAAATGAAGTGAGTTTTCAGTAGTCTCGGCAGTTTGTATGGATCGGTCATGTGAATGTATTGATCCAGAACAAGAGTTGTTATCCTGGGACATTCACTTCTTGGCATCGCTCTTTTGATCCAGTGTCTTGATAACATCTTGGTCATAAACAGTCCCTATTCTCATGCCATCAAGCTTTGCAATATGGCCGTTTGAATGCTTGCATCGATTTTATTCATTTTCTGACAGATCGAGTAATGTAATGGACTGTTAAAGAATGTTATGTTTTTTTTTTCATTTTTATTTTGACGATCCACATGCTGGTGTCTCAGAAATACTCAAATTTGCTTAATGCCTCATTTTACTTCTAAAAACATGAGGGTGGATGAGTTGCACCTGCTGAACGCTGACTGCCAAAAGCAATCAGGTTTTCTTCACATCCATCATGCCCAAAGTGCACTTGGAATGAATGCTGGAACAGTCCAACTAAAAATTTTCAACTCTCCATGCCTTGAATGTTTGTAACAGAACCAAACCTTGCATAATCACAACTGTAAAACCAAATAATAAATAATCTGACTTACCAGGAACACAATACATCGGGATGATAATAATCAGTGTGGGTGTCGCAAGTCCATAGCGCAGAGTCAAGTTGGTGAAGTGGCTCTTAACAGTTCTGAACTAGACAACACAGAAATAAAAACACAAAAATACGTCTTGCACAAAACCATTCTTTGCAAACAGAAATCAGATCATACACTGAACATGCAATCCATGTTGAGTCAATTTACATATTACTGCATACCCCAAAATATTTGACATACTCCTGAATGTCCCAACATAGCCTCACCATACAAAACTTGCTTGTGTGTTGTGCGTTTCAGAAAATGGAACAGTCCTCACAAGTCTTGAAGTATCCACCTCAGTTTCAGTATGGGATCATAATTCATGGACTAAGCTGTGAAGTTTTCTTCTGAGGGTTCTTTTCAGGATCAGCAACGAGCTCTGGACAGCTTCCATCATGTGCATGGTGTCCAGGCCACAACTATTTTACCATGAGCTTTTGTCATCAAATTTTCAAAACTTTTATGAGAACATGGAAAAATAATTAAACATTGGGTCAAAATGTGAAAGGGAACAGTCATAGCAACTATAAATAGCCCTACCGCAGCATACCAAGAGCAAAATGTTTGAAAACAAACAAACAAAAACCATCATTGAGCTTTTGTGCGTGTTCAGGCCACAACCTTTATTTATGTTTTTTTTTTTAAACAATTGAGCTTTCATTATCAAATCTTTATGAGAATACTGAGAACAAATGAATAAAATGGACAATTTTTTTTTTAACTATCGTTTTCATCAAGTTTAGTTGGAGTACAAAGTGGACACAGACAGGCTTTGCATTTTGACGTGCTTTCAAAGTTCTATACGTGCATATGCAATCGAACCATTCACTTCCAAAAATAAATTCTGAACGCAGTCGAGTGAATGTAATAAACGAGTTTGTTTATTAAAAAAAATTTCAACCAGGGAATCAGTTTAAGGTGTTTAAAGCGATAGAACAATGGGCTTATAAAATGATGAATTATGATAGAAAACTGTTGAATAAATAATTTAAAGTACCGAACACAGACTAGAGTTATTTTGTAATCAACCTTTTCAGGCACGCTCATTCACCAGCACCCCACTGCATGACAATCTCAGAACATCTGTGCAGCAACAGGTCGCCTGCCTGACCCATCAACGACAATGACAGACATCATTTTGTTTGTCAATCTTTGTTTTTTTTTTTGCACAGTAAATCATGAAATGTGATAATCAACTGCAGCATCACCACAGATAAAGAATGAGGTACACCAATACATGCATTTCCATCCGATTCCTTGAAATGGAGTGAATGGACATTTTCCAGATAACTCAAGCAAATGGAGGATGATGGTGAGCTGTTATTTGTAAAGTGGTAATCACTAAAAAAAAAAAAATTATCTTAACCAAAATACAATGATAATGCCATACAGCATTTCCTCCATATCAGCATTGCAGCAACCTCAGAACAAAATGGTTCATTCCTGGGACTTCAGTGTTAGCAGCTCAATGATGAAGGCGTAGACGAAAGTCAGCTCTCACACTCAAACTTCAGTAATGGAGGGCTTTTACAGCACTGTCAATCATATTTTCAATCATATTTTTTCATATATTCAATCCCTTTGCACTTCATGAACTCAGCTGTGAAAGAGACTGAAAATCTCTGCACTCCATTTCAATGAGAACAGCAATCGCCCAAGCTGTCAACAGACACAGGAACCTCAAATACAAACTAGCCTTCCCAAAGTACAGACATGACGAAACCAGTGCCCACAAGATCAGTGGAGAAATGACATTCAATTGGAGTACATCAATGACCTCAAAGAAGTGCATGAAATCATCGGCAATGGCATTGGAGACCATGACTGCAAACACAAAGATACCATGTCCAGCAGGTTTGATTGACCCAATAAAACTGTCGCTACCAAGTTCCCCAAAGTGTCGTAGATTCTACATTTACAAACTTAACACAGTATTGCAATTATATATATATATATTTTTTAATAATAATAATCCAGTGGACTGCCGAGGAAGATTCAAACATCCTAACAACTCGATGGCCCAAAAGCACCGGTTTTCATTCATTGTTAGCATCAACTTGCAATGACCACACTGGGAACTTGAACAAGAAGAAAGGCATTTTAAACATTTCTGTTATACTGGGAAAATTGGTAAAACCCACAACAATACTGGTGGTGTGTCGGTGTTCTAGTCATCAGAAAGCTCCGATTCGCATGTGTGTGGCCTTAATTCACAATACAAGTCATTTGGAATTTCCAAATTGAAGTCGAACTGAAGTCAGTGTCTTCATCGGTAGAGAGGTTAAACTCAAAACTCAAGTCTGATACTGAGCCATCATCATTCAAATTTTCCACCATTGAAGAGATTGCATCATCAGATGCCATCTGACAGTCAAGTCACATGACAGGCTCATCGATATCCTAAAAGGATATCATGCACCAAAGAGACGTTTTTTCTGGAACCCATGATAAAACCCCCATTTTTATTTTTGCAATGAAGTAAACCGATTGAAACACCTTCAAAACATTTATAAGGATGTGTGGTTTTTCTATCATTTGATATATACAGAAGGGAATTTGACTGCTTCCATTGTGCTCTCACTTTGAACAAATTAAGATCTCACCTCGAAGTTCTGTACACAGGGCGCTGTGTACGCCACACGTACGTGAAGCTTGTCTGGTGAGGAAGTAAGCTTGAGACCATGACTCGGTGCTTCCTCCACAGTCAGGCGTACCTTCTCTCCAAACTCCTCCACTTCAAGTTGCCAAACGAAGAGTGAGGCAACACGATCATCAGTCGATGGCTTGCAACAATGATCAAGTGCAAATAAGTAATCAAATATGGGATGGAAATTTCACACAAGACACATTATATGTTAATGACACAAATTGCGCACCCTTTTCACAGATTTATATCAATGAACACATGAAGGGCGTTCAAGAACTCCTTTAACCCACCCCCCCCCCCCCACAACAAATGAACAGCTCGGCATCAACAAAAGGGCAGGCAGAAGTTGGTGGTTTTCTTTGAGGTTTCCAGTGAATATCACTTTTCCCAACCATGGTATTAAACAATGTAAATGGAATAAAATGCAAGTTGTGTTTGTCCATCAGAAGACGTTGAAATGGGAAAACTGTTGGTCCCCTTTCTCCCTTGTAAAATTAAATTGCTCAAAATATTGTTCAAAACAAAGCTAAACACTTGGATAATTGGAAGAAAAATATGGCATTGTTATAGGAGATATGTCAAACAAAAGTTATCGTTTTTACCAATACAAGAATTTCGAAATGTAATCCGCCACAGAATGCTCAACACGCATGCACACAACACCTTATCAACAATGTTGGTTGGGGCACATTTTCATGCATGGGATGTGCGTGATAAGGATCGTTACCTGAAATGGTTCAGTTTCTGAAAGAATATGAAAATACTTGAAGTACCTGAGAGAAAGGGATGAGCCTCTGCACAACAAGAGTTGGAGAACTTTCTCAGTTCACCTAAAAAGCTGAGATTATGCACCTTCCAGGTCTACAAAATCCCGATATCGTGGTCTGGTGCAAGACCTGAAGGATCATGGCTGGGCGCATTCTACCAAAACCCCCGAAGGATGGCTACCACTGAATCGACTGAACCTTGCCCGAGAGCCTCCTGTGGTCATGGCAGGCTTTGTTATTTATATGATGGATGTCTGCAATTGAAAGATGATGCTGTGCTTCATGACCAACAAAGCATTACCTTCATTACACAAAGCATGTGCCAGTTAATATTCATGCGGGAGCTAGATGTACCAGGTAGATTTCCCAGACACCATCTGCTTTGTGTGCTTCTTAACAGCAATGGGAAGATCACATCTGGGGCTTGCAAATGCACAGATTAAGTTTAAAATTATATTTACCCTACTGTTAATCATGTTGAGGGTAGGCGAAGATGTTGAGGGCAGTTATAAAATACATTTTATTTATTTGATTCTAGGAGCACGAGAAGTTAGAGAATTTTGTATCTATTGCTAAAAGGCGAGCGAGTGCGAGTGCGTTTTATGTACCCACTGCAGCTGCTCACGTGTATAAACAGGAAATGGTCAGAATTTGACGCCTCTCATTCACAGATATTTCTCGTATTTCCGATATTTTCGTGAGTCCAATTTGCATTCAGGAACAATATTTTTTTTATTTTTTTTATTTATTTTAAGCATTTTGTCTTTGACATTGCCATGCTTTTGTCTAAATGCTGAAAATCATGTAACGACAATTTGACACACATTCCATGCTAGCAGAAGTGAGTAACCGAAAACACACAGCGCATGTGCGAAAGACCTCGTCAGCATCTATATTAATATTTTGGCACGCCCCTTTTTTGTTCCACCATCAGATTTTTGTTACTGCATGAAATGAAAAGATTTGACACATATATATATATATATATATATATATATATATATATATATATATATATATATATATATATATATATATATATATATATATATATATATATATATATATATATATATATATATATATATATATATAGTAATGATATTATTGTCTTCCTTAAGAGGCCCCTCAAAATTCGTTTTGATGATTATCTATATTAATATTTTGGCATGCCCCTTTTTTTGTTCCACCATCAGATTTTTGTTACTGCATGAAATGAAATTAGATTAATATTTCAGCACGCCCCTTTTTTTGTTCCACCATCAGATTTTTGTTACTGCATGAAATGAAACAAGCTTTGACATATATAGTAATGATATTGATGTCTTCCTTAAGAGGCCCCTCACAATTCGTTTTGATGATAATGGTAGTGAAACAGTTCATGCTCATCCGACTTTTAATTATTCCTATTGCACTTCATTAGAACATAGATTGTGGATGGATGCGCAGATCCCAGGAGAACAACTATAGATGTACAGAACAATTCATATTATCGATGGATAAAAATGATATTTAATTGATATAATAATAAATTGTTAATTTAAAATATCTTCCAATTTTGTGAGTTTTTAGTTTGTTGTGAAATATTAGGTCCTCGGGTCTCCGCATAGTGGCGTACAGGCTTAAGTTGTACTTCTGTTTACTACCGTAGAAAATCACAGAACCATCCGATCGACATGCTGTTAACAGTTTCAGAATCAGCTAAATTCTACAACATATGAATATGGAGACGAAACTGATCCGGCCAGTTAAAATCTACAAGATATGAATATGTAGACGAAACTGATCCGGCCTTTTGGATCATTTTAAAGTAGGGTGCCCTGTAATTTTAATGCGCTCTATGGATCCTCCGGAACTCACGAATGGTACACGTTGTGGAGTCACTAAACTATGTGGTAATGTCATCAAAGTGGAAAACCTGAATGATAACACTGAACAACAAATTTCAAAAAATATTTTTTACTGGAGATGTGTAAAGTGATTAAGACTAATTTGGGTACGCTGATTTCAAAAATCATAACCGTTTTGCTGTATCACGTCAGGATTTTCAGTAACAGAAATATTCCAATTGCCTAGAAGTCAGGATTTCAATGAAATTTACATATGTCTTTAACATGTCTATTTCGTACAATTGTTGTTAACTTGTGTTATATTTCTTTCTTTCAGATAAAGATGAGTAGGCGTTCCTGTACCAATCATCCTGACAACTTCTGTTATGTCTGTGGTCGGTATACCAAAAAAGATCAACAGCGAAGTATATCTACAGCAGTGAAAATGAAGGCCGCCTACTTTCACTACTTCGGGTGTAAGGTGGGGGACCAAGAACAGAGCTGGGCACCACACATCTGCTGCACAAGCTGTCACACAACCTTGACTCAGTGGTTGGTGGGCAAGCGCGCGAGCATGCCATTTGCGGTGCCCATGATATGGCGTGAGCCGCAGAATCATCATGATGATTGTTATTTCTGCTGCACAAGCATCGCCGGCTTCAACAAGAAGAATAAAGGTCACATCAAGTACGCTGACTGCGTCTCTGCTCGTAAACCTGTGCCTCATGATGACGAGAACCCCGTTCCAACACCTCCAGCTGATCAGAACATAGCTGTAAGCAGTGGTGAAGAGGATGGTGATGATGAACCTTTTGAACCCGACACTCAAGAATCACACCTTCTGAACCAGGGAGACTTAAATGATCTTGTAAGAGATCTCTCGCTGTCAAAGGCGAAGGCAGAGCTGTTTGGATCAAGGTTGCAGCAGTGGAATCTACTTGAACCTAACACCAAGATATCCTTGTTCAGAGCACGTCACAGAGACATGGCTGAGTTCTTTGAGATGGAAGACACGATGACATTCTGCAGTGACATCAACGGTCTGTTGAAAGAACTTGGGTGTGATCACGATCCTGCAGACTGGCGCCTCTTCATCGACTCGGGGAAGAACAGCTTGAAGGCTGTTTTGCTCCACAATGGCAACGAGAAACCATCAGTCCCACTGGCTCGCGCGTTCGGCATGACAGAGACCTATGAGACTATGCGGCAGCTGCTTGATTCCATCAAGTACAATGACTTCAACTGGCACATCTGCGGAGACTTGAAAGTGGTGGCGCTGTTGTTAGGGCTGCAGTCAGGCTACACGAAATACATGTGCTTCCTTTGTCTCTGGGATAGCAGAGACGACAAGAATCACTGGACGAAGAAAGATTGGGAAGAGCGAAAAGAGCATGTGAAGCATGTCGCCCTTGTCGACCCAGCCAAGGTTTTCCTTCCACCACTCCACATAAAGCTCGGCTTGATGAAAAGTTTTGTACGGGCAATGGATCTGAATGGGCGTGGGTTTTATACCTCAAGGAAAAGTTTGGCAACACCTTGTCGGAGGCCAAGATCAAGGCTGGTGTCTTTGTTGGACCGCAAATCTGACAGATTATGAAGGACGAAACTTTTCCGACAACTCTAAACCCCAAAGAGCTGGCAGCGTGGAGGAGCTTCAAAGCTGTGACGGACAACTTCTTGGGGAACAGCGCGGGACAGCTATGAAGAAATAGTGCAGCAGCTGCTGGAGTCCTTCAGGAAACTTGGCTCCAGGATGTCCCTGAAAATCCATTTCCTACACCAGCACCTGAACTTCTTCCCTGACAACTTGGGAGCAGTCTCGGACGAGCACGGCGAGCGATTCCACCAAGAGATTTCACTCATGGAGACGCGTTACCAAGGGCGGCACAACCCGAACATGATGGGCGATTTCTGCTGGTTCCTGCATCGTGAAACTGACACAGAGCAGCACAAACGCAAAGCCAAATGCCTAAAGCATTTTTAATTACATTCTAGTGGAGTTTTTCTGTAATTTCTATAATTTTGAAGCATTCATGATGAAATAAATGAATTTTTGTAAATTTCATTGAAATCCTGACTTCTAGGCAATGGGAATATTTCTGTTACTGAAAATCCTGACGTGATACAGCAAAACGGTTATGATTTTTGAAATCAGCGTACCCAAATTAGTCTAAATCACTTTACACATCTCCAGTAAAAAATTTTTGTTGTTCAGTGTAATCAATGGATAAAAATGATATAATATATTTGTTTAAAATACATTCATGCCATCTGTCTTTTACCATATGTTGCCAGTGACGCCCGTTGAAGACGGGCACCTTTACTAGTTCACA
>NC_140970.1:66137168-66159668 GCF_056783735.1 Eptatretus burgeri | reverse complement strand
ATATATACATATATATACATATATATACATATATACATATATATACATATATATACATATACATATACATATACATATATACATATATATACATATATACATATATACATATATATACATATATACATATATATATATATATATATATAGTTGCGAATTCGCGCCCGCCGGCGTGCGACCGGCCACGTAACTCAAATCGCGACACGTCGCCCACCGGAACGGACAATTCAGTCGTGACCCTCTTGGAACTACCGCCAAGGAGCTAGCCACGGGTGGGGGTTTAACCTCACCACAACCCAGTCTGCATTCTACCCGCGCGAAATAGGGTGAATCGCCGAATGTCGATATACCTAAGTACCCGCGCGGGTAGCGTACCGAGGAGTTGTACCACGCCGCAGGTCGAGTCCGGACACGAACTGCTTAAGCGGCTCGTTCCGTGCTGCAGGGATAACCGAGCGGAGTTATCGTCGACCTCGACGGTTCAGATTATTTACCGGGTGTTTTAAACCCACTATCAATCCCTTACGTGATGCAAGATGGAGCTTTCAATAAGGGGAGAAAAAGGACGCAACGAAACGGGAAACAGTTCACACAATGCACATTTATTTCACACACATAAGCACGTAAGGCAGTAATGCAATGACACAAAATGCAACAAAAGGAAAAGCACTACTACAGACTATAATTATTTACAATACTTAAACAATTATACTTGTCGGACGGCACCACAGCATTTATTCAAAAGCAAAGGAAACGAAAGCCACTCTTACAGGCAAGGAGGCAGACAGGTCTGTAGACCAAATGTGCGCGGAGCCTGGAGTAGCGGCCAGGTCCACGAGACCGAAAAGGTCTTACCCGGGTCCTCGTGATGCGATGGTGGGCAAGCCGCAATGTCCACGCAGCTGCGCCCCGACTCCGTGCCCCTGGCGTGGTCGGTGAGCCCTCTCCGGCGTGCACCGCGCCAGCACGGTTGGGTCGGCACCACGGTTAGGGTGGGGAAGGAACGGGGCCACCGGTACTATCTCAGCGCAGATGGGGGGGGGGGGAGAATTGTTGATGCTCAGGGTCGAGCGAGGGGAATGGCTCGCTGGCTTGGTCGCTTGTGAGAGCGAAGGTGGGTCGATTCCACGACGAGACGAGCCCAGCGACCAGCGACAAGACAACACCACACTACAACTCTCCAACCTCGACGAGGACCTCAGTCTTCACTCGACCCGAACTGCGCGAGTCACGTCTTTATAGACCGGAGGAGGAGCCTGTATGCAGATTTTACGATCAAAACGCGATTGGAGGGGGGGGCCATGCCACCCTCTGTTCAGCCATTGGTGTGGCAAAAATGGGCGTGAGCCTCTTTTGATCCGAATTTTCTCCCGTGAAGAATCCACATTCATCGCGCTTGGAGGCGGGGGCATACCGCCCGACCCTCGCCCATTGGACGGAGAAAAAGGGGCGTGAACCCTTCCTGATCCGAATTTCTCCCTGAGAGGAATGCATTCGTACCCACGGCTCGACGCGTTCGGCATCAATTACCGAACGGGCCCTGGACAGCACGATGTTTGGTGTTGACTGGTGGTGTGGTCGATGGTTGTAGAAGGAGATAGGCGAAGGTAGTGGGGGTTTGCTGTGGTGGTTTGGTGGTTGGCGGGAGTCGTTTGGGAATGGCGGTGAAGCGATGTTTACGGGATGGAGTTGTGGAGGTAAAGAGGCAAGGGTGGTGGTGTTCGAGTTGTTGGTGGCTTAATGGTCCAAATAACAATAGAGAAAGAAAAATGGCTAACTCCAAGCGTCGCAGCCCAGATGAATCACACATATTCCCTCTAAACAACGGGTTTGGGCTAACTACACATGAACTTACCGATATGTCTCACCTGAGGACACTTTATGGTGTAATGCGAATTTCCACAACTGTAATACACACACACACACACACACACACACACACACACACACACACACACACACACACACACACACACACACACACACACACACACACACACACACACACACACACACACGCGCACACACACACACACACACACACACACACACACACACACACACACGCACACACACACGCACACACACACGCGCACACACGCGCAAGCGGCGATGGGTCGCCGAGCAGGACTGTTGGTATTGCGACACAATCGTAGGGGTCGAGAAACAGTGTTTGTCTGATCATCCAATCACAATCGCAGTCAAAGATCTACTTACTCATGCGCAATATTGTGAAATAACATATCAAAGGATTCCGAGCCACAGGATGTGTCGTTTCCCTCTGCAAAGTACCGAAAATGCGGTTTGAAATCGGAAATCCCCTAAGTTCGAGGGGGTGCTGTGGGTGAACAAAGATCTAAATCGAAAATTTGGCTTGATTGTTTGTGCACAATGTATTCCAGACGATTACTGTGAATTTTCATGACCATCCGACCATAACCCTAGGAGGAGTAGCATTTGGCGTGAAGGCACCTCCAGCTCTCACATATTATCGATTTTTGCACTAATTGACCTTTGACCCCTGACCTAAGCGAAATCGGTCAATATATCCTGAGGCAAAGTTGTAGTACTCATCGAGTACCATGAACCTGCAAAGTTTCATTCGTATCGATGCACTTACCTGGTCGCGAGGGGGCCTTCAATTTTCGCCAATTTTCATGCATACCCTAATTGTAGGGGGTGCTGCGGGTAAATTAGTCCATATATCACAAAAACCGAAATATATTTGATAGAGCATCACCTGTAGATCATTCGTGCCAAATTTCATAACCCTACGTGGGATAATGGCTTTCGGAATCGATTTCGCATGAATGGTACCGATTTTGAAGGTTTTTCGGTTGTTGCGAGGGAACCAGAGCATCCCTAGCAACCATCAATTTCCAAAGCACTAGGTCATAACATGTACCTACCACCCGAGTTTGGTCAAAATCCGCCCACGTTTACTACCAATTATGCTGATGACAAACGAACAGACAGACAGACAGACAGACAGACAGACAGACAGACAGACAGACAGACAGACAGACAATAAGGGTCACCTATTTCAGCGACCCAATATATTGTTGCGGATTCGAGCCCGCCAGCGTGCAGACGGCCACGTAACTCGAATCGCGGAACGTCGCCCACCAGACGGACAATCCAGTCGTGACCCTCTCGGACTAACGCCGGGAACTAGTCACGGGTGGACCTTTCGGTCTCACCACGATCGTGCCAATCGGCCCCCGCGTGGGATAGGGTTGCTCGCCAAATTCGACCTACCTAAGTACCCACACGGAGGGTAGACCGGGCGATCGCACCTCGCCGCAGGTCGACTTCGGACATGGGCCACTTTAAGCGACCCGTTCCGTACTATCGGGATAACCGAGCGGTGTTATTCGTCGACCTCGACGGTTCGAATAATTATCGGGCGTTTTAGCCGACGACCAACCCTTTACGTGAAGCAAGATGGAGATTCAATGAAAGAAAAGACGAAGTGAAGCGGGAAAACAGTTCAACATAACTCACATTTATTTCGCGATGAACGGGAAGCACACATATACAATTACACCAAAAGCACATGTAAAAGGAGAAGAAACACAATATTACACAAAAAGCAAATATATAAGAAGAAGACAATGCAGAGCTATCCGACTACCGAGCACACGGCAACACTTATACAATTTTACTTCACAGACGGCGCCGACAACACGTATACCCAAAGCAAAAGAAAAGAACCACCCTCCAGGATGAGGCGGGCCTGGGGCCGAGACCGTGTCGGGCCTACCGTCTGATGATGAGACGCAAAGTGGCGGTGGCGCCTCAACTCCGCGGGCCTCGCGGACAGTGTCTTGTAGGGGGTGGGAAAGGGGCCCCCTTGTCGCACTATCTCAGCGCGGGGGGGAAACAGGAGGGGGGTTGTTGATGCTCGGGGGATGGCGGATATCACCCTGTCTCGGGTCCCGCGACGAGCGTCTCCTCCTCGACCTCGGTCACGTTGCTGGCCTCTCCCTCTGCAGCTCCCGGCACTGACGCGAGCACCCCCTCGTCCGCCTTCGCCGCTGCCACTCCACAGCTCCGTCTAATCGCCCTCTCCGTCTCCTCTCTTGGCTCGTCCCAACTCTTCACTCTTGACTTCTCCCCTCCGAACTCTGACTCTTCTTCCCAGCTCCACCGACAACTCGTTCCAAACGCACCACTCTCAACTTAACTGATGAACGCAGCCGTTTATATCAGCCCCGTGGCTTCGCTCCTTCACCTTTGACCCTCTGCCTCCGACCCTTCACCTCCCTAACTGGCTCCCCATTGGACCGAGGAAAAGTGGGCGTGAATGCTTTTTGATGCATGAATTTGCATATAGCGTCCTCACTCCAATGCCCTGGAGGCGGGGCCAAATCGCCCACGCTCTCCGATTGGACGGAACAGAAGTGGGCGTGAGTCGTTTTTGATCCGTTTTTCTTCGGAAAGTCTGTGATGTCTCTGAACACGCTGCTTGGTGCGTGCCCCGCACGAGTCCAGCATCGGCGCCCACAAGTGGCGTGGGAATGACGGTGATGCGATGGTGGCGAGTTGTGACGGTAAAGGTCGTGGCTGTTGTTGTGAAGCGGCGTTGTGGTTGGTGGTTGTTGTTGTGAAGCGGCGTTGTGGTTGTGGTTGTTGTGTGATGGCTGTTGAGACGTGGTTGGTGGTGGTAGTAATGGCGGCTGGTCCAAAATAAAGATAGTAAAAGAAAAACGGCTATCCTGAAGAGTCGCAGCCCGACTGAATGACATTTATTCCCTCGAAACAACGGGTTTGGGCCGAACTACACATATACTTAGAGATATCTCACCTAAGGGACCTAAATGGTGGTTTGTGAATTTCGTCAACCACAACACTATGTTTCTCACACACACACACACACACACACACACACACACACACACACACACACACACACACACACACACACACACACACACACACACACACACACACACACACACACACACACACACACACACACGTAATATTCTGCATTTGCTGCAATTCTCAGCAGAGCATTCAAAGCAGCCATTTTAACCAAAACAGATTCAAATATGAACTTTCCGTTCATGTTCAACAATGTTTATCCACTTTGTCATAAAATTAAACAAAAACACAAAAACCACAAGTCATAAACATAAAAATTAGTTTTAAAATGTTGTGAAAAAATAAAATAAAATAAAAACAAAGACAAACAAACAAAGGGGTGAAAACAACCTCCTTCAGCTTCGGTGGCAGAGGGAAATAAAAAGGCGCAATATACTCAAACCAAACCTTTCGTTGTACGTAGCAGCCCTTGTATTGAGACATAAATAGTGCATTTCCTGCAGGGTCCATCACGAGGCTGTATTTACAGCGCCGGATCAGCTCCGGAGTTACCGGAATCTCCAGGTCGCGATCTGAATAAGCAAATAGAGTTTTGCTTCATGAGAGACAGCCGGCTTAACATCCCCTCCATAGGAAGTACACCCGACGATCTAGCACACAGCCTGAACAGCACCAATATGAAAGTTTAGTCGGGGCAGGAATTAAAGCAAGACTAGAAAGCTCAGAGGCAAGTGTGCCATGTCAGATATATCGTTGAAGCTATGGCACTACAGAGTTAACAGCAGGTGGGGAGGGGAGCAATTACACCACTTGGTGTTAAAATTAACAATCCTCTTGTGAGGAAGTTCAATCATTCAAACTCCTGGGTCAAACTACAAGCAATGATCTTTATTAAGCAAATCACATTTCAAAGTTGGCCTTTCAAAGTTGGCCTTTCAAAGCCAGCTACCGACTGGGCATCCTCCATTGTTCAAATAACTTCCTTGATACACCTGAGCTCCTATCCAATCAACAAGTCTTATCTGCAGCTCGATATAATACTGCTCTCAACACTGGGCTGACTCCAATGCCTCATCTTGCTCAGCTTGAAGCTGTGGAAACCAACCCCTTTAAGATTGATGCAATCTCCCATGATGAAGCCGAGTGCATGGGCCGATCATTTCGCAAACACAGACATGTCGGTGGTCTCCATATTCTGCCAACTTTCTGGCCTTTCACCCTCTGCTCTGTGTACCCTGCTCCCCCCTAGGTTTTTACAAGGCACATGGTACACCAACCTGTTCTGGTGAAACTACCTAAATCCAGCAACACTGCTCACCTCCACTCATTTGTTCCTCTTTTATCAGGCCTGCAGAATCAACTTCCACATAGTCTTCCATCTCATTCTTCCCTTCAGGTCTTCAAGACAGCCACTCACCACCATCTTAGATCGTCCCCAATCCAAAACTATGATCTTTTCTAAACTTGTTAAAGACCCCAATCCCTCCTCTCATTTTTCCCTACTGAATCAATCTTGTCCAACCTATGCATCCTCTCCTGCACCCCCCCCCTATTGTTTGTCCACCTCCCTCCATTTTGGAATTTCCCCTCTCCAATGTTCCTTTTGGCCTGTTACATCCTGATCCATTCAATGTACTGCTGCTGGCTCTTACAAGAGCCTAGACTATGTATCCACGACCGCACGCATGCACACACCTTCATACCGATTATATATAGTTGCCAGCTGTGTGAAATCATGTGTTTTGGGATCATTAATCCCATTGCTGAGGCGTTGCATCGAACTGTAGAAGAGAAGTTCATTCACAAGTCACCATGTGCAACATTCGATTTAAAAAAAAAAAAAAAATCATATACGCACAATAACACCACCCCTCCCCCCCCCAAAGAAACAATACCAATCCCTCAACTACCCAACTACCCCCCCACCCCCAAAAGAAAAAAAAAGCCAACACAATCCCCCACCGACACCATGGAAAAAGCCAACCCCCTCAACCACCCCTAAAATAAAAATATGCTGCAGGTCATGAAGCTCACCTGGATCAGGAGCAATCAGTGACATCATAAAAATCAAAACTTTGTTCACATGCAGAATCTGGTTACTCGATTGAATTGAAGCCCCCTCAATGCTGATTATAGTGATACATGTTTACAGGTCATGTTTTTGGCTGAGGGCATGGCTGTGCTGCTGATGCAACACCCTCTGTAGGTTAGGGCAGGAATTTTTTTTCGTGTTTTCGGTCCGATTTAAACCCGTTGAGTGGAGATTTTAATGCACCTTCATTAGGCATCAGATACGAAGCTTGTGGCCCAGTTTCATTCAAGCAAAAATGATTGAAGTGTTTACAGACCGACTGCTTGATCGCACAAGCTCACTGGACTAAAGTCCAGGTGACCTAAAACCTGAAGACACACAAACAAGACAGATCCCAAACCGCAAACCGAGAAAATAAAAATAAACAAACAAACAAATTAAATTGCTCGTTGAGCAAGGAATTGCCGGAATAACTTTGCCATATCTCCATGATCTCTGAAAAAACAAAAACCTAGAAATCAATTTGGTTCTTATAAGTTGATAGTGCTACTGTTTAATGAGTTATAGCACTTAAATTGGTCAAGATCATAACTTGGAAGTCAATCGGACTTGAAATGGCGTTTTTATCGCAATTTGAAAGTTTTGACCCGACACCCCTGACATTCGACCCCTGACCGCTAAGAAGGATGTTGATGTGACACCCTTATGAGACATGTGGTTGGATGCAGTATTGGAAGATGCACATTTTGGATTTGGTTTGAGGTCGATACGACCATTTTAGCGGATTTTATTGCGAAAATAAGAATTTCGGTTTTTCTGTGACCTTGACCTTTGACCTAGATTCACCATAAACGACAAGTGTCTAAGTTGGACCATGGCAAACGTCTGCACCTAGTTTGGTCATGATCGCTGAAACGATGTGGCTGCTACAGGGTAAACAGACAGAATGACAGACAGAATGACAGACAGAATGACAGACAGAATGACAGACAGAATGACAGACAGAATGACAGACAGAATGACAGACAGAATGGCAGACAGAATGGCAGACAGAATGGCAGACAGAATGGCAGACAGAATGACAGACAGAATGACAGACAGAATGACAGACAGAATGACAGACAGAATGACAGACAGAATGACAGACAGAATGACAGACAGAATGACAGACAGAATGACAGACAGAATGACAGACAGAATGACAGACAGAATGACAGACAGAATGACAGACAGAATGACAGACAGAATTGCCAAAATCCGAAGGATTCTGGAAATTAACAAACAAACCACACACGCATGCACGCACTTCGCTGATGGAAATACCAATCCCTGCTGTGAGGCTAATCAATAGGGCAAGAAAAAGGATTCCTGGGAGTGTGGGGATAACCATCGTCACAAGTTGGCATTTGTAGTTTCACCACGGGTGTCCATGTGCCCACAAATATAAATAAATAAATAAACAAACAATCGGGGGGATTAAATTTTATTTTTTTTGGTCACAAACCTTCCCACGAGTTTCCTGAAATCTGTTAATCCATATTATAATTTTTTCATATGCAGCCTGTGGGGCTGATTGGCTTGGAGACTTGGCTTTAAAAAAAAAAAAAATATATATATATATATATATATATATATATATATATATATATATATATATATATATATATATATATATATATATTGTTACGGATTCAGCCACGGAGGGATTCTCAACCCACTCCGGCCGGCTCAGCACAGGCCTCGGGTCACGCGTCTTCAATCGCAATACCAACGTAATCCTGAACCTTGCCAGTTGGGGAAATAGACCCCCCCCCCCCCGGTTACAGACTGCTTGTGTCAGATGCCGAGCGTTTTCTGCCAGTCTGTAACCATTTTGGTTTTATATGCCAATCGATCGGATCGTTCCTCGACGCGACACGAATTAATCCATAGCGGCAACTTCATACGAATTAACCAGATTTATTGGGGAACATCGGGGAACAAAACAAGCAAAATTCACGACTGTTTTTATAAACAATCCTCAACCCGTTCTTAACTGGGGAACCACGGACTACAGGTTTTGAGGGGGTTACTACCGAAATATGCCTTAAACAACGTGCAGACAAAGACAGATAGACAGACAGCATGCAAGACAAGACAGAGTACTTGGTGATGTCTCATGGACGAGAGGACAGTGTCAAAAGCACGAATGTCGCTCGCAACAGGCGGATGTCCACGGATTCGAACTCCCAGCTAGAACACGCCGCGTGGCGAGATGGCGGCGCCGTACTCTTCCTTCTCAAGGCGCCGCGTGTGCACGCCCTCCTCAGCGCGTTCCAGCCCCGCGCAATGTCGACGATGGGCATCAGCCGATCTCCCTCAAGGTCCAGCATACAAATCCAGGCCTGGCCTGTTCACCAGACAAGGCCCAAATCGAGGTGCCGGGCTCCGGCAAGCGGATCGGCAAACGTGTCAAGCCGTTGGTGTGAGCAGGGACCATCAGAGGCTCCGGCATCTCCTCTCCTGCCTTCCCGCCTCGAAGCCAGACTTCCCAACTCCGTCCTCTGTTTCCCTCTCTGTCGAATCACCTTTTCCTTCCTTCGAGTCGGTCGCTGATTCGACATGCAGGCAGCCTCTCTTACGTTCGCTCGCTTCGAAGCCCCTGCTCATCCAGCAGATCACGACTCGACACTCGTCGTGTCTGTTGCCTTCCCTGCCTTTCTTTCGGCTCGCTCCTCACGAAAAACAGACACAGCTGTCCCTTGTACAGCCGATCGGCACCACCACGGCGCTCAGTTTCACCACAGTCTCTTTTCGTTTGCTCCTTCGACACACGAGCCCGCCGACAAACCGACAAACTCCTCCTTCACGTCACTTCCTCTTTTTGGCCAGACCCCCTCAGCCGACTGGGCGGGGCCTATCGTCCATGATGGGGAAGAAGAAGGACCTCTCGTTCCACCACCACCGCACAACAATAATACAGCCTCTTAACCTCCCGACATATAACGTCCATTTTACCAAACAACCTAACTATACATGCATTTAATGGGGGATCTCAGCTAATCCTATATTTAGTAGTCCAATAATGGCCATTTCCATAACAATATATATATATATATATATTTAAATCATTTTAATTAAAACCATCTAAAATTTTATTAAAATAAAGTACTAACTTGAACACTGGGGCATTGTGTTCTATGAACTCAATATCATTTAGGAAAGTTGAATTTCTCATATATATATACATATATACATATATACATATATACATATATACATATATACATATATACATATATACATATATACATATATACATATATACACATATACACATATACACATATACACATATACACATATACACATATACACATATACACATATACACATATACACATATACACATATACACATATACACATATACACATATACACATATACACATATACACATATACACACACACACACACACACACACACACACACACACACACACATATACACACACACACACACACACACACACACACACACACACACACACACACACACACACACACACACACAGCCCCATCTGTCTGTCTGTCATGTTATTACTAAATAACTGATTAACAGATATCAATAAATCTAACTATTGTGGATTCAGGGAACTCCTGGGAAGGCTTGTGATGAAAAACAATTTTTTTAAAGTTTGAATATATATATATATATATATATATATATATATATATATATATATATATATATATATATATATATATATATATGTATGGGCTGTTTCACAATGAGGGTACCAAGTTTGTCTCACAACCACTAAAAATTCAAACTCAATATTTTTATATTTTTATTTCTCCAAATCCAACATTGTTAATGACAATACTTCAATCCAAATTTTTGGAGCATCTGAATGAATATAGTTTATTTATAGCCAGCAAGTAGCTTCCTTATAACTCGTGGCAGTTTAGGTGTTTCCGGAGAGGACACATTTTTGACGGACACATGTAAGGCAATCAGTGCAGACTATGCAAATAGGTTATTGGTTACACTCAAACTTTGTAGCATATCAGTGCAGCTATATACACACAATAAGCTTTTAAAAAGACCCTTTATTTACGTAAAAAATAAAAATTCTTCTACAATATGAATTTCCAGAAAGAACATTTTTTGACGGACGAACAGTGGGACGTATTTATTGAGGGTGAAATAAATATTCATAGTCTGAAATGAATATGTTGTGGACAAAGTACAGAAGAGGTATTAAATTGATGCAACAACAAATAAAAGTCCCAATTTCTGCTTGTATTTGTTTATACACTGTGAATGCAGTGTCCCTGGAGAAAATGAGACAGCTATTTGTCAAAAAAAAAAAAATAGCAATTTTTATGCCATTCTGCCAAAAATTGACATTTTTTGTCAAATAAAAAAGTGGTCCAAGTTGTGCCATCACGAGTACCAACTACTGGCCCTAATGACAGATACTACAGCCTCTCATTTAGCTATTTAGCATGCAAGGAAACAAAATACCAGAAATGACCATGACTGTGAAACAGCCCATATAACAGGGGGCTCCAAAAGTAGGTATACAGTAATGAAAAACAAAACATGCACAAAACCAAAAAAAAAAAACAAAAGATGTACAATAGAAAAAAAATTACGAAAATAAAAATATTAAAAATGGTCATGATTTTAATGAATTCTCGTATTAAATGAATCCTAGCACCACTATTATAATACTGGTATAATCCTTACTGTATACCTACTTTTGCAGTCCCATATATAATTATTTTTTGAATTAAAACAAAGTCCAGAATTTAGTGCAACTGAAGCAGTCTTATACACCACCCTTTAAAACATGACCAAGTACTCTAAACTGAAGGGTTTTGGAAATGCAAAGGCGGCGATTTGTTCTCTCGTGTTCAAGTTTCCAACTCGATATAAAGTAAAATAAATATTGTAAACTTGATATAAAATTTATTCCGTAATTTACAGGTCTATTACATCACCCGATCCAACAGGTTACCGGTACATCAGTTATTCATGCCCGTTTGTGTCCTTTATGACAGCCTTAAAAACAATGAGTCTCCCCCGTTGGGAATGATTTCAAATTTCGTTCTCAATCCTTCCTCTTCGCACAGTGTGCGATCAGGCGGAATTCAACTCAACAACTAGAGGGGGAGCACTCGGTAGAGTGCAAAACCTCCGCCGCCAATACTGCTCGGTCACTCAAGTGAACTCGATATCCTATTCATTCAATTTGACGTCAACAGTGTACACAGAGTTATAGTTTGCAACTTTCCCTTTTACTTTTAACTTTTACATACTCAATTCATTCGTCATAACTAGATTCCTTGAGACAGAAATTGATTTTACGTGGGTATATCCACCTGAAGTTCCAAAATCAGCCGCAATTATAATTTTGGCATGTTTTTTTGTTGGAAATCACTTATAATATGTAGAAATGCAAAAAAAAAAAAATCTAAATTTTGTTGAAAAAAAAATTGCAAAAAATTTTTTTCTCTAACTTTTTTTGGGGGGGGGGGGAGGGGGGGTTGGAAATCACTTAAAACATGCAGAAATGCAAAAAAAAAATTCAAATATTTTTTCAAATTGGCCGCCATAGCAGCCATATTGGATTTTGGACAAAGTCCAAAATCCAATGGCATGATCCTTGGACCAGACCTAACCCCTCCACCAAGTTTCGTCGATATCCGTCGAGGAGTTTTTCCGTAATACTGTTCACAAACAAACAGAAAGGGGTGAAAACAGTAACCTCCATCCATCTTCCATGGCGGAGGTTAAAAATAAACAAACAAATAAACAACCAAACTGGCAGGTGATTTCTTTTCCAATTCGTACTCAATTCAAATACGTTGTTCGTCGACCATAAACCGACGTTGCAGACAGACAGACATGAAACAATCACTAAACCCCGCGTTGCGCAGGGTAATGAAGCGCCCGCGCTGCGCGGGGTAACGAAGCGCCCGCGCTGCGCGGGGTAACGAAGCGCCCGCGCTGCGCGGGGTAACGAAGCGCCCGCGCTGCGCGGGGTAACGAAGCGCCCGCGCTGCGCGGGGTAACGATGCGCCCGCGTTGCGCGGGGTAACGATGCGCCCGCGTTGCGCGGGGTAACGATGCGCCCGCGTTGCGCGGGGTAACGATGCGCCCGCGTTGCGCGGGGTAACGATGCGCCCGCGTTGCGCGGGGTAACGAAGCGACCGCGCTGCGCGGGGTAACGATGCGCCCGCGTTGCGCGGGGTAACGATGCGCCCGCGTTGCGCGGGGTAACGAAGCGCCCGCGCTGCGCGGGGTAACGAAGCGCCCGCGCTGCGCGGGGTAACGATGCGCCCGCGCTGCGCGGGGTAACGAAGCGCCCGCGCTGCGCGGGGTAACGAAGCGCCCGCGCTGCGCGGGGTAACGAAGCGCCCGCGCTGCGCGGGGTAACGATGCGCCCGCGTTGCGCGGGGTAACGATGCGCCCGCGTTGCGCGGGGTAACGATGCGCCCGCGTTGCGCGGGGTAACGATGCGCCCGCGTTGCGCGGGGTAATGAAGCGACCGCGCTGCGCGGGGTAACGATGTGCCCGCGCTGCGCGGGGTAAGGAAGCGCCCGAACTTCTCACTGATCTTACTCTCCAAAGGTTGCCGTTGTGGCAGAGTGCCCGCCGTCACACATGGCTCTCCCTCTGTAGAAACCCCACCAAAGAACCTACAATGAATAAACGGGAATAATCAATCAAACAGCCATTGACGATTTGAAAATCCTCACAGAACTCGGAACATTTCACCTCGTACACAAAACGAACACAGAAAATAAAAATAAAATTTACAAACCAACACACCAGTACGTACATCAACAAACTTTAACACATAAAACAAACGTACAGAAACATCAACAGGATAATCGATCTTCCCAAAGACCATCTTGCATTCCCAGAACGGAAACCGACAAGGCGACACATCGTAAACACGCTTCGCGCCAAAAATAAAAAAAAAACCCCCATAAACAATATCAACACCCACCTCCCTCACTTCTTCACACACCACTATATAGCGTTCCATGACTCTACACGACCCTGATTGGCCAAGCACAATAAGGTGACGTCACGTAAATCGGTGGGGGGGCGGTGTGTTTCATTACCAATCACCTTGCTCTCACTTGCCAAGCCAGCCGTTCCTTATCAACCGTTTCGTTGAAGTGTTTAAGCCGCTTGGCGAGCGCTCTACAAGCTGCTTGCTAAGGGAACACACCCGTGCCTCCTTGTCAGAAGCAGTCTGCGATACTCGTTTCGTTTGCCGTGTAACGTAAATGGCGTTTCCACTGGATATATAAACGATAATCTTCCTGCGCTACATTATAATTATAACATTTGATTCCTCAATAGTTATATAACACGATTTTGTTGTGAAAAAGCGAACAAATATCAACTTCGTGAATAAAAAAACAAAAAAACATAAAATTCATGACCATACACCGGGCAACAATGATCAACGTATCACGCGGTCACCACGATATACTTTGACCGCGGCTATTCATGTTTTTGGGGCTATACACCGCGGTCAAAGTCGGAATGATAAAATGATGAGGAAACGGCAGCATCGTGTCGCCGACTGCAGTAGCGTCGTCACAACCAGCAGGCGGCGCCGGTGGTACGTAGTGCGTGGGACCGCGCAGGGCATGCCGGGAACCGCGGCGCCGGTGGTCCATTCTGTGTGGAATCGCGCAGGGCATGCCGGGAACCGCGGCGCCGGTGGTCCATTCTGTGTGGAATCGCGCAGGGCATGCCGGGAACCGCGGCGCCGGTGGTCGATTGTGCGTGGGACCGCGCAGGGCATGCCGGGAACCGCGGCGCCGGTGGTCCATTCTGTGTGGAATCGCGCAGGGCATGCCGGGAACAGCGCCAATATTGATGGCTTCGTGCCTTTGTGCTCATACCCTTGAATGCCATGCCATCTCGAGCCGGATTTAAGTTTCACAGCCTCCGGGACATCAGCGTAATCGAGCCCCCCAACCAACCTTGAAACGTAGTGGGAAGAAAAAAAATTAAAAAAAAGACCTGAACTGCGTTTCTGTGTATAGATTTAGAAATATTTCGTTACAACACTTTTTAATTGATTTTACCCAGACTTGGACACTTTTGTATTTTCCAGACATGATGGATGCATTATCATATGAATGACATGTCTGGTGTTGGCTTAATGGTTCAGGTGGTTGGCCGAAGATCCAAGAGTCTTCAGTTCAAGACCCTGTCAATTTAACCATTGACTTAACACCAGTGAAAACATTAAGTTCTAAACTCTTTCCAAATACAAGACTCAATGCCATCTGGATCACAAGCCTTCCTTTTACTCAACCCCCTCAAGCATTTCACATCGGATTCACGAACGACCGGCATGGGACACATTTGAGTATCCAGGTCCTCACATTTTACTCCATTCCCCAGAACATCAAATCTACCGTAAAAGTCACTCAATTAATCTGCAAGTTTTTAATCAAGAACATGAATGGGAAATCTACCATCCTTCACCTTCTCGTCCATGCCCATTATATTTCTGAGTCCCCTCCAAGCGTTACGAGCATCACCATCGTTTAGTTGTTCTTCTATCTCCTCCCTGTTGGACCGTTTATACTTGGCGATGACAGAGCACAGTTATTTCTTCACCCTGAGGGTGCAGTATTCCTTCTGCAGGAATGCAGATTTCTTCTTCATCGAACAAGCATTCATTTCAGTGGAAACCCAAGGTTTGTTATCGGGAAACATGTGTATGGTTCTCTCTGTGATCACAAGGTTCTCACAGAACTTCACGTAATCTGTGAAAGTCTCAGTTAGTTCACTGGGTCCTCGCAGGAGTAGAACAATACACCCCAGTCTGTGCATAAGAAACAGCCCTCAAAAAGGTTCATTATCCTTCGCTGTTCTACTTTCAACCCTCTTGCACAGAACTGGCATCCTTTTCAACTTTTGTCTATACATCGGCAAGAGATGGACCACTTTATGGTCTGATTGCCCAATCGCAGGAGTATACTTCGCCACATAAGCATGTTCAATGTTGCCATAATATTTGTCCAATGTCCTGTTATCACAACTATCAACATTCACATACTGATGGATCTGAGGGAGTTCCTGACTGAGGTCACATCTATTGAAGTTCCCAAGAATCAGGATTGACTGATCCACTGAACGAGTGGTCACCCTATTGTAACTTTCGGCGATCCGTTCCGATGCACACTGAAAGTGTGGCCCCGGTGCGAACGCCAGAATAATAGTGCACTGATCGAACGTATGTGCCACGTAGTAGGGTCGGAAAGACAGCATCAGTATCTCCACATTCTTAGAACAATACCGTTCACGTAGCATAAAATTTCGGCCCAATTCAAATTCAGCAGGATACATAACAAGCCACCTTTGGCATTGCCCAATGACACGTTTCTATCGGCCCTAATTATCCCAAATCCATCAAAGTCATCCCTTTCACCAAGCATCGTGTCAGTGCAACACACCACAGATGAGGTCTGATAGTACCAGTCAAATTTCAGTGGAGCAACCAGTTCTTCAGTTTTGTTCTCCATCGACTGGAAACTAATGAAAGTCAAAACACGAAGGCATACCTTGTGGTTTCTGCATTCAATCTGCTGACAATGACCTCCAGAAGAACCTCGTATTTTCTTCTCAATTCTGAAAGCACCATTCTCAAATGCCAAGTTCACAACATCTTTTTGCGTAACTCCACCAATACCATCAGAACGCTTGTTCAGCAAGAACTCGCGAGTGCACGTGATTACACTATTATATCTTGTGAAGAACTTCTGTGAAGTGAACTACATATACATACTCGTATAAAAGCTCGTCAAAATGAAGGGTTGGAATCATTTTATTCCAAATAGTCAAGGAGACTGGAATATATGATGTTTCGTAGCAAGAAAAGGCATTATTTTGAAACACTACGTGTACAAATGTAATTCTATTTTCTTACTCTTCTGGGACATTTTGTTTTGACAGTTTACTGGCCGTAGCCTTTCTTATTCTAACAAAAAAGGTTTTAAAAAAAAATCTCAATAATAAACTCAATAACAGAAATCAAAAGACAAGAATCAAAAAAAAAATTAGAAACAAAAGCAAAGATGTGAAAGCAAGAATCAAACCAAGAGTCAGAAATAGAAGTCATGAAAAAAGAATCAGAAACAAGGTCAAGTAGGAATCAAAGTAGAAATCAAAAGTAAGAAAATTAAAAATCACTAAACAAATCCATCATTTGCCCATCCCACGAATCCCCATAACCTCCACAGCTCCCGGAGGGGGGGGGGACAAAATGAGGGGTGGGGAGCTTCGTCTACTGGAGCGAGAGCGGAAGTGAGAAGGAACAGGGGCGGGATAACTGGGGGAACCATCCTCAGTCTGCTACATCGTGTCCCCCTTCTGCCCGACCCTGGATGGGCCGTCTAATGCCCAGGGGGTGCTATGCCCCACCGGCTTCTTTGCGTTAGTCTGCTAACAATACATTCCCTGTGAGGCCTTGCCCAGGGGAGGAACTCTTTTGTCTTGCCAGCCTCTGCTTTGGCGTTTGTTCAATGTCCATTCTCCTGTTTCTATACCCACATCCTCGGAGAAGGGGCCATCACTTTCAACCCTCAGCAATGGGGTCTCAAGGATGGAGGTTGTTCCCTTTGCTGCCGTCACTGAAGCAACCACCTTTTCCACAATGTTCTCCCCTCCCACCTCAATGTATCCGGCATCTGATGTAACCACATCCAGGTCCTGTGCTGTTGAGGGTGAGCAGACTGCAGCCTCGTCCCTGCTCTCCTCTTTGCTCTTCTGTGGGGAGGGGAGGGCAACAAGACAGGCAAGGCAGACACCATACCCATAAACATCTCCGGGGCAACACTCCCACCCCTGCCCACAGACGCACGCATCCTGCTGGTGTTGCTCTGTGGAAAGGAGCGGAAGGTGTGCTCCGGCGCACCACAGAGGTTACACTGCATCTGTTTGGTGCAGTGCTCCCTCAAATGTCCCAACTTGCCACATTGCGAGCAAAACTGTTCTTTGCACCCAATAACAAGGTGGTCCAGTTGACCACACCTGTCAACTGGCTGCCCCACATAAAATATACTTTTGGCTGCCTCACATAAAATACCTGCTCACACTCTATCCCACGGATGTAGGTGACGGTGCCATCCTCTTTGACCCGGAACTTGACGTAATATTATCGAGCCCCAGTCCATATACCCAAACCATTTCGGATAAACTATGGTGGGGTCTTTACATCAACATATCTCGACAAGCAGTATTTTATGTCATAATCTGTAACACTCTCATTGTGGAGGCTGACCATCACAACACTCTCATGGACAGGGAGAGTCTCGACCTCCCAATCAGCCAGAGACCCAGCTGACTGAGTGACAGTCCACCGCACCCAGAACTCGGCAGCCTTCCAGAAGTCTGGGTGGACACATCAAATCCATGGACTCTATATCTCTATCTCTATATCTATCTCTATCTCTCTCTATCTCTCTCTATCTGCTTAATGATTAGGGTGGTGGGTTTGGGATCCTAGGATCCTGAGTTTAAATCCCTCTTGGCTTTTGAATTAATACCAGGTGGGGTCGACTCTGCCTGTCATCTTTCCAAGGTTGGCAAAATGAGTGCCAGCATGCTGGTATCCTGTGTCAGAGTGGCGACCTGTCCAGGATTGTGTCCAATAGCAAAGGAGACTGCTGAGGCAGCACCAACACTCTGCACAGAGTATGATCCCGATGGATTCTGGTGTCATACATTCCTTGTCTTTCCTTCCAACCTTGTTTGGTTGCTTTTTGGGCATTCCATCCCACCAAGTTTTTTTATTTTTATAAAATATTTTTACGTGTGCGTGTGTATATATATATATATATATATATATATATATATATATATATATATATATATATATATATATATATATATATATATATATATATATCGAAACATGTGGAATGTGATGAGCACTCCCCCGATCCCCACTGGACACAGTTCGACATATATATATATATATATATTGTTGTGGATTTCAGAATTGGATCCAAGTTTTGCACACAACATCGAGGTCCTCAGACAATTATATCCGTAAATACATGTTCAGAATAGACCCATCCCCTTAACTGGTGGGATTCTAACTCTTTGATGCATTGCAGAAGGCAAGAAAACAGGTTCCCTTCTTCGGGGATAACCTTTTCTTCTTTAAGACACGTTCATGACGTATGATTTTACATCAGTTTTCATTTCTGCATGAGCGATATTCACCGTTCGTGCACCTGATAAGATAGCCGTGAGCCCAATGGATACTCGTTCTATTTCCCTTTCCATGAAGACACATTGGCTTGGAAATACACGATTTATTTACACATTTTATTTTGGTTATCATTTTCACATTGGACTTACAGGTCATTTGGGTCATTAATCACACCGCAAGCTTTTCCGGAACAGTTCGTTCTAACGATCAAAAATGGCTGCGGTCTCAGATAGTTTGCTTCAGGCACCCACCTTGTTTCATCAACGATCAACAACCCACCTTTTTCCATTTACGTTTGACATCCACCTTTATCCATGGGTGATCGACACCCCGTTCAGCAGCTATATGAACGCTGACTGGCTATTCTTCGTCTCGGGCTAAACAAAGAGATGATGATTGCCCGTTAATCTTCTGTGAGCGCTTCATGTTTCCACTTGTTTGTTCCGGCAAATGGCCACTTTCTGGCATTCGTCCAGCACCCCGAACATGGCGTCGTAAGCCAGGCCTTGATAATTGGGAGTTACATCTTGTTTGATGGTGGGGGAGGAATGGTGGCGGTTTTTTTGTTGGTTTTTTTGCATACATTGTCGAGGCTCATATGAGAGCTAACACAATACACAGCAAGGGGGGGGGGGAGGGTTGTGAGACAAGAGGGGTGAGAGTGGAGAGAACAAAACAGTGGGGAACCGAGACAATATGAGATTTGTGGAAGGGAGAGGGATGGGGTGGGGAACACGGGGTATACAAGACGGACATTACAGGGACTTTCAGGAAGGAAAGCAGAGAATATGAAGGAGGTAGGTTTGGGGTGGATGAATGGGGGTAGAAAAGATCGAGGTTTTGGATGGGGAAGAGAAGAGGTGGTGGTGAACAGCTGTTTTAAAGGCCTGGAGGGAAGAATGGGATTGAAGAGAATGTGGGAGTTTATTCCAAAGGTGGGGAAAAAGAGGAATGAAAGAGTGAAGGTGAGCAGTGATTCATGATTTTGGTAGTTTTACCCTAAGGGGTTTGTTGGCGGACCTTGAGCACCCTACGGAAATATGGTGGGGACAAATTGCAGACAAAGCGGGGGAGGGGGGGAGACCGGAGAGGAGACGTAGAAGACAGAAAGACCACCGACCTGCCTGCGGTGATTGAGTGAGAGGCCCAAAGACTCAGGCTCACTGCGGGAGATACCAATGATCCTAAATGCCTTGGTTTCCACAGTGTGAAGCCGAGAAATGTGAGAGGCAGTAGCACCAGCCCAGAGAGGAGAGCAGTACTCCATTAGGCTATGGACGAAAGGCTGGTCAGAAGCTCAGGTGGGCCAAGGAAGGACTTTGCACGATGGACTCCCAGTCGCCGACTGGCTTTGGAGGCCAGGTTGGAAATGTGGCTTTCCTAGGCAAGATCATGGCAGATAGTGAGACTCATAAGCTTGAATGAAAGGACTTCTTCCAGAGGATTGTTGAAAAGTATATGGGGGCAAGGGGGGGCAGAGGGTTATAAACGGTCCTTTCGGAGAGACATAGTGAGAGTGTGAGATTTGTCAGGATTGAAAGACATGTTCCACATGTTGGACCAATTTGTGATTTTATCCATATCTGCAGAGAGCAAAGAAGCTGCGGCTTGTTGGTCTGAGGGATGACAGATGGTATGACAGAGGGTGGAGTCATCAGCAAAGATAAAGAGGAAAAGGGTGGGCAGAGCCTCAAGCAGTTGGAAATCACATGCAGCGATGCGCCAATAGGCAAGCTGGATTTGGCTGAAGTCTGCTTGAGGCTTCGCCCACACTGTTCACCTCTAAAAGGACGGCAGGACCGCCCTGATGACAGTTGCAATGGTGATTGGTGACAGCTCCTGAAGCTCTTGGCGGTTGCTGACAGCAGCGATGGTGGTTGGTGACAGACTGTTCCTGCTGGTTCTGCTAGGTCCGACTGGTTCTTGGCGTTCCTGGTTCTTGGCATTCCTGGTTCCTGGGAATGACGACGTGACATCCATTGGTATCCGAGCCTGTTTGCGAGTGGGTGCACGGCGAGGCAAATCTCGAACAACAGAAACGAGCCGAGCTGTGGAGAGCTCACTTATTCAAAGAGGCAGCCCACGCCCCGCTTACACATTTTGTGTTATTTTAATGGATGCATGACGACTTCTGTCTGCACTGGTAAGCTGAGACTGGATTAATTTCCCCCCTCAATGATCTGCTGGGTACTTATGTCTCTTGTTTAATTGTTAAGTCAGGCATAGTGATAAGCATCCGCTCTTTGTCCATTTTTCTATAAATGCTTGTTGAATTCTTTATTTGATTGACATTATTTTATTGATTGAACATTTGATTCAAATTCCCCCCATTTAATCGACAAGGAAATAAAAAGTCCTTCAGTTCATTTATTTTTCTTGTTAACATAAATTCCTTGTTGACGTTTCAACCTGTCTGTGATTGTCATTAATTAACCTGTCATCTTCCTTCCATTGATCCAGCATTGTCCAAACCGAGGTATATTGGGAGATTATAATTCCCAAATTAATTAACCTGTCTTCGTCGGCATGCACCAGCGCTAAATGCTCAGTCGCATTACTTAAGATCTAATCAAGATAAGATTGGTTCATCGCCGAGGGCGCATTCCCCAGTCCGGAGGCCACGCGACCTCTAGTTAAACGGCAAATTAGACGGTGGGCACTGTAACTCGTGGTTAACTGATTGGCGTTCGTGGTTGTTAGGCAACCCACCACACCACAAAGTTAATTGCGAGCGGTGGCCCCAGGTCCGATTCTTCCGAGGAGAAACGGCAATCAACCCCCTCATAATACACTCAGTACCGGTGGCCGTAACAATATATATATATATATATATATATATATATATATATATATATATATATATATATATATATATATATCTTCTTCTTCTTCTTTCGGCTGCTCCCGTTAGGGGTCGCCACAGCGGATCATCCGTATGATCTGCATAGTGATTTGGCACATGTTTTCTGCCGGATGCCCTTCCTGACGCAACCCTGGTCGCCTCTTACGACACAGGGATATGGTACACCTATTTTAACTGGAGTATAACACCGACCTCGGAAGGATGACAGGCTAAGTCAACCCCCTGGTGTATTAATTTAGTGGCCCAACGGGGCTTGAACTCAGGACCTTTTGGATCCCAAGCCGCTGCCCTAACCACTGCGCCAACACCAGGCTCATATATATGTGTGTGTGTGTGTGTGTGTGTGTGTGTGTGTGTGTGTGTGTGTGTGTGTGTGTGTGTGTGTGTGTATGTGTGTGTGTGTGTGTGTGTGTGTGTGTGTGTGTGTATGTGTGTGTATATATATACACATATATATATATATATATATATATATATATATATATATATATATATATATATATATATATATATATATATATATATATATATA
>NC_140970.1:66012168-66132168 GCF_056783735.1 Eptatretus burgeri | reverse complement strand
GGAGACCGTTACTGTCTGTGCAGAGTATTTTTACATATACATGCCAAGTTTCAGGAAGTTTCGATGAAAACTGTAGGCTGTGAAACAAAAAAAGTCCACAAGAACAGCAACGTGAGTTAGGCTTTGAGATCCTCGATCTCAAAGTTTGATTTGAGATCCATGATTTGAGATCCACGAGGATCTAAAAAGTCCACAAGAGGAAGAACAACAACAACAACGTGAATAAGACTTCGAGATCCTCCACGAGGATCTAATAAAATTTTGGAATTTTTAAATATATAAGTAAATGTAATATTAAAACATTTATTATATTGTGAGAACAAATATAAAAACGTTGGCGTGTCTTGTGGTGTCGTATATCTTCCTTCAAACATTTTGAACGCCAAAAGTACCTTTGAATCTCCAATGTGTGCTGTATATCTTCCCACTGAATTGGATTATTTATATATGTTTACAGTATTCCTTCATGCCATTTTATTAATCAGTAAACGATGCAATAACACCCAGCGTCCAGCCAATAAAAAAGGGTCTCTTTCCTGTTGCATGCTCTGGCAAAATGACCAAATGTGCTGGTGTTTGCACAATATTCGTTTGGTGTAGAAAGGTGGTGTGGCAGGAGTACACGACAGCAAAAAAAAAAAAGAAAAAGGACAAAAAAAGGCGGGAACGCATAAAAGTGTGCGGAGCAGCGTGCGCTCAGCCAAGCGAACCCTTTCCCACCAGGGACAACAAAGGGGCCGCGCGTTGCCCAGGCGCACGCTTTGTCCAGAGTACCCAAAGGAGGCTCAGGGGTCGTGGCAGGATGACTAGGTTCTCACGACAAGCCGGGGGTGAACGCGCCGCATGACAGCTGTGCGGAGCTAAGTTCCCAGCGCCCATACCGGCAGGGAGGTACGTGGCACATAAGCCCCATGGTGGAAAGTAAATCTTCCCATTGATCTGCTAATTACTGGCCGAATGTGGCGTTAGCGTATATAAGGCCAGCCCTAAGAGAGGAAGAGAAAGAGAGGAGGGAAAGAGAGAGAGAGAGAGGGAGAGAGGGAGAGAGGGAGAGAGGGAGAGAGGGAGAGAGAGAGAGAGAGAGGGAGAGAGGGAGAGAGGGAGAGAGAGAGAGGGAGAGAGAGAGAGGGAGAGAGAGAGAGAGAGAGAGAGAGAGAGAGAGAGAGAGAGAGAGAGAGAGAGAGAGAGAGAGAGAGAGAGAGAGAGAGAGAGAGAGAGAGAGAGCAGAAGAGAGGGGGACACACAGCAGAGGGCAGGAACAAAACGAGAAAGTTATTTCAGTTTCGTCCTTGTTTCTTATCGTTCTGAATCAAACTGCCATGGCACCAACGACAGTTGCTGCCAACTACTCGATGTGCCAGATATACCGCAAGGTGAACACATTGATCATTTCAAGCGAGTGGTTCAATTTGCAATGAGATCATTCAATAAGTTATTTCATTTCTGTAGTTGCATAGTTATCCGTAATTATAACCTTCTCTGGTGTTCTTGTTCCCTTTTCAGGTGAGAAAGCCGCTGGTGGAGAAGCAAAGACGAGATCGTATCAATGCTCTCCTTGAGCAGCTCAAGGGAATAGTTTTGGAATCTGGACGGCATGATGAGGTGTGCAGGACATGTGCTCTGTTTGCAATCATGCTCCATTTCCGTGGCTTATACTCTTCGTTGCCTGACACACTAGTGTGCTGTTTTCTCCAATCAACATTCAGTAAAGTTGGGTTCTTTCCCTTGAATGGAGTAAAACCAGTCATCCCATTCAGCCTGTGAAATTGAAATAAGCCATTTGTACCAAAACCTAATGATCAGCATAGAAAGATGTGCATGCTGTGCATCAAGAGAAGAAGGCACTTATTGTTTGTTCTTGCAATCTTTTGAGAAGAATGTAATGTATTGTAAAATGCACATTGCTATACCTTTTGCGTTTATATAATGTACCTTTCCCTGTGCTATTTTACAGAGCTCATTGCCTGGTGGCAGGTTAGAGAAAGCTGATGTCCTGGAGCTGGCAGTGCGCCGCCTGTGTGGTTTGCAGCAGCGGACAACTCCCAAAGTCACCGTCTACAAACCAACAATGTCTTCTCAGACCAGTTGTGCATCCTCAAGTTCAACACCACAAGAAGACTCCTGCAAACTGCACTGGAGCGATGGTGAAACCTTTAAAGAGGACAATGACCTGTCACCAAGTTCTGCAAGTCGGGGTCTTTGGAGACCGTGGTGAGAATTGATCATCGTGTAATGGATTGCAGAGAATGGTTCCAGAGACTCCTGAACCGCTGGTTCATTCTTTCTGCCACCCAAGCTGCCACCAGACCTCGACAGCACTTGACTTGTCAAAAAGATTGTAAAGTGTGGCTTCATCAGCCATGACCAGAGTACCTTCTGTGATGGATTCTGCAGCCTTTTAGGCTTTTGTAAAGCTTGTTCTTCGGCCACTCTTATAGATAGATAGATATATATATATATATATATATATATATATATATATATATATATATATATATATATATATATATATATATATATATATATATATATATATATATATATATATACACGGACTACAATTCTGTCTTAGATTTGTGTAATCTAGAGTTGTGGTCGTGTGATGAACTTTCAATGAAAGATTTAAAGGCGGGTTTTTACTGCTTATGCTGATTTTCGATATTCGAATTATGTTGTGTTATACTCGATTCAGGACGATATATAAGAAGTCTTACACGTTTTGTGTATTGTTGAAGTAAGGAAGGATTACATAGTGTCCTTTGCAAACACAAACACACCCACACACACAATACTCTATATAACCACACGTTATTTTTTTAATTACCGCACATGTTATATAACCACACATGTTATATAAACACACATCGACGAGTTATAGTGAACCTCCAAACAGTTTCAGGAGTAAAGTAACAACTTCAGTAATTTCCCAAAGATATATTTGCTGATTTTCTGACTATCTGCATTGGAACTGTGCTCTGTTCTTCAATGAGGTTTTCAATTATTTCGACCTAGAATCTCTCCAAACAGCAGGTGCACAACATCAGCCATGGGTCCACATCAGAAATTCTACAATCTCAGTTGAGCCTAAACATCAGTCACACACAAACATATGAAATTTGGATTTTTCTCATATAGTTCATTGAAATATAACAGCGATCCTGTCACATGTCGTTTACTTAACTGTTTACAATTTTAAAATTTATTTTCTGCAGAGCAGAATGTGGTGATTTAATTTTTAAATTGTCCAACAGTTAAATGAAGAGCTATGTTCTTATGTAAATGTAATTAAAACTTTGCAAGACAATGTAAAGTGAAACGTTCGCCGATATTGGTGTCAAATTTTCTGAAATATAAGTGTTACTTAGATCTGTAGTACAAGTATGTGATGGAAATAGTGTTATTGGTTGTACAATATTATACATATTGTATGATATTGTTGTACTATACTCGTATCACTTTGAAATCATAATTGATTAATAAAAAAAAAAATCACCACTTTTTTTTCTGAAACAAAACGGTGATAAATCTAATTTGTCATTTCAAAAATCCCATCCAACACCTCTATAACTAAAGTGTTCAGAGAACACATGATCGAAGGGGTCTTGAGGAACAAGAACTTAGGTGGCGTCTGCAAGCAGTAAATTTGATTGGTCATGATGATGTAAAATGCCGTAATATTTTGTCGAAGTACTGCTAAACGGAAGGGTTTAGAAAGTGCCAAAAAGATGATTTGTGTTCCACAGTGTTTGAGTATATAATTCAATTCAGACTAGAAAGAGAAATCAGAGATTGCAGACCCTCACCAAGACTTGTTTTGTGTTGTGTATTTTGGATGGAAGCATGGACTAAATTAAAAGTGATTGATTGCAAATGAAAAGGTCTGGTGTAAATGGTCCAAATGGCAAATGTCTGAAAAGGTTTCAAGGGATCTAAAGGGTCTAAAGTGTCAAAGGGGTCTTAACCCTTAAAAGTGTCATTTAAGGAAAAAGGGTCTGAATTGTCTAAAGGAGTCTACAGGGTTTAAAAACGTCTAAAAAGGATGTAAATGGTATTAAAAGGGCTAAAGGTCAAAAAGAACTAAAGAGTAGAAAGGAATCTTAAGGTTGTAAGGGGTATAAAGGGTCAAATGGGTCTAAAAGTTTGAAAGGTCTAAAGGGTTCTAAGAGTCTAAAGGTCTAAAAGATACGTTCCAATAGTAAGTATTTAATAGATGTAGTCATGATGCAATAATACGTAATTAATACACATTCTTAAGGCCCAACTCCCGTTCAATCAGTACGTAACTAAAAGACATTCACATTTCAATACTAAATAATTAGACACGAGCAAGGTATCCATGTCCGACGGGTTCGCAGATGTCTCACCTCATATGGGCAATTTTTTTGGAGTGTGTATTGGTGGAAACAGGAATTCAACGTAAAGTGATGATTTTGACCATGACACGTGGTACATGCTTACCTAATTTAGGAGGGAGCGGTCCGTGTACAAATGATACTTACTCACCGTGCAGCACATGGAGACGGAATTGGGAGGGAGAGATGCACAGTAAATGATTGATTAATTGATTCATTCAAGAAATTGAAAATTAATTCATCGAAAAATGAATAATTAATTGATTAATCAATAAATCAAAAATACGCTTTATAGCCGAATCATTTGTTCACTGTCATGTCAAAATACTAGCTTCCGAGCTCAAAAGGTGCCTGAGATATTGCCCAGATGAGAAAGAAAGTAAATAAGTAATTAATAAATCGATAATAATTAAGGAATTAATCAATTAATTGATTCATTTTTTTTAAATCGCGTTTTTTCCAAAGCACATTTTCACTTTTGTCCCCAAAGATCAGCTTCCTAGCTTCAAGGATGGTTGAGATATCGCCCGGGCAAACAAAAAAGCAAGAAAGAAAACAGAGTGAAAACCGAGTACTTCCTTCCTTCGGCACCCGAAAATGACGTCATACATCATCTGGATATGGAATTGGGAAGGAGTGGTGTACAGCAAGTAGAGGTGCATTCAAAGTACACTGCCCCCGGGTCAAATAAATAAAGAAAAAGAGCAATCAGAGATTGCAGACCCTCGCCAGGACTTTGTATGGTGTATTTTGTGTGGCGTTTGTGCGCTGGTGTGCTTCATAATTAATAAGAGACATAATTAGAACTGCCACTTTATAACTGCTGGCAGTGATGACCGGGTACCAAGATGTCCCACTTTGATGTAACCCCGCTTTGATCGGACACTTGACGCTGACCCATGACGTTTATTATTATTCACTTGAATTCAGAATAGGATTCAAATTAAATTCGAATCAAATGGATGACCAAATACTGTAGGTACAGCATTGCAATGGAGGAATCAGAATGAGCCCAAAAAAGCAAAAAGCAAAAATGGAATCATCAGGGGGAACCTGATTAGAATTCAGGTTTCTGCTGCTACTCTTCTAACCTTAAACCCTCCAGGCACAGCCAAGTGATCCGTATTCAACAACAGCAAAAAAAAAAAACCCCAGATAAAAAATAAATAATTCTGGGTGCCAGATCAGGTTGAAATTTCAGACCAGGTGGCCAATCAGATTGAAATTTAAAACATATATTCCCCAACACTACAAGTTGATAATTCTGAAGTTTCACATCGATTAATAAAGGGGTTCAAGAGAAATATATATTTTAAAGATTTACATTCAATCCAATATGGCTGCCAGACCATGTGACCAATCAATTATTAGTGAACACCCTGGTATCCCCAAGGCTTGGGAAACACGTGTGTGAAATTTCCCCTCGATCTGTACAGCCGTTATGGAGAAGAAGATTTTTTAGGGGTTTTAGGGTAAGTCCAATATGGCTGCCAAGCCATGTGACCTATGATGTCATAGGTGGGAACATTTTGTTCCTCATGGATAGGTGGACCTAGCTGTGAAGTTTCACCTTGATCGGTTCAACCATTTCAGAGAAGATTTTTGAAGGTTTAAAAAAATATATATATATATATATATATATATATATATATATATATATATATATATATATATATATATATATATATATATATATATATATATATATATATATATATATATATATATATATATATATGGCTGCCGAACCACGCGATTGATAACGTCATTTTTTTTTACTGTCCACCAATTTATCCCAAGATGACCCTCAAAAATTTTCATACTCATTGGATGTAGCATTTGAAGTACAAGTACGTGCTGTACGTGTGTGGCCGTACGTGCAAAAAAAAAATAAAACTTTCAAACCATGTGCCAGAAACAACCACACAGGCTGTTCCTTCGCTCTCGCGTGCCCGTACATGGGTGGCCGTACGTGCAAAAAAAAACTTTTAAAAAAACTTTCAAACCGCATGCCAGAAACAACAACCACACAGGCCGTTCCTTTGCTCTCGTAAACAACTGGATTGGGGCATTGTGTTTATCTATAAATGCGCATAAGAAATCGAGAAATTATTCGAATACAGTAAGTCATCACTATCCGGAAGTGGTGCGTGCCCGTACGGAATGTTCACATGCATTCCACAAATTATTGCTTTCATTGAAGTAACAACTGCTGTGATATTTACACACACAGAGTTAATTAAAATCCAAATTAAAATCAAGTTTACCTCCCTGTCTTTGCTCGCCATGACATTCGCTGCCATTGACCATTGCCACACCTCCGCCATGGTAAGTAAGGCACCCTTTCCCCATTGGCCACGCCTACGCAGCAACGTGTCCTGTCAGTGGTTTGGTAAATAAATGGCCATAACTTGGGAACCAATTGGCCGATAAATATCAAACCGTGAAAAGGCACATCCACAGGGCCCCAGCAATATATCTGGCAAGTTTCAATTAGATCAGACAAGTGGTTGTCGAGAAACAGCGGTCAAACACACACACACACACACACACACACACACACACACACACACACACACACACACACACACACACACACACACACACACACACACACACACACACACACACACACATACACACACACACACACACAGATTGCTGGAATTATAGATAGATGCAATTACGACATCATTATGAAGACATGACAAAATACAAAAATAGCGGCAATACCCCTGGGCGCACACCCGGTAAAATAGTGATACTGAGGAGGAAGTCAACGTCGGACAGAATCAGCATGGGGAGAAACGCCCCCCCCCCAACCACACAACCCCCTTAGGGCCTGTTTTTTTTTTAATGGTGCGAACAAACTTTGGTACATCACAGGTGATGAAGGTTTTGGTCATCAAAATTGTGTGTGAGGTTCCGGAGATAAAAACAAATACATATTTGGGGGGGGCAATCCCCCCCCCATAAACCTCCTTAGACCCCGATTTTTTAATGTCGTGAACAAACATTCGTGCATCACGGGTGATGAATGTTGTGGACAAGTTTCATCGAAATTGGGTGTGTAGTTTCGGAGATACTGAAGAGGAAGTCAATGTGGGACAGAATCTTTCGGAGAACAAAGCAAATAGATATTTTGGGTGGCAACTCTCCCGTACACCTGCTCAGACCCCCGGTTTTTGTTAATGCCATGAACAAGCTTTTGTACATCACAGGTGATGAAGGTTGTGGTCAAGTTTCATCGAAATCATGTGTGTAGTTTCAGAGAGGAAGTTGTAGGCGTTTAAAGACCGATGGGCACACTATCCTATAAGTTCCCCAGAACTATGTTCCAGGTGAGAATAAAATCACACTTATTCCCCATGTGGAGTGCTTGCCCCGTGCCAGGTTTCAATTATTTCCTTGGTGTGGTTTTGAAGATAGAGGTACAACGTTTTTCCTTTTTTTCCAACATGGCTGCCACACCACATGACCTATGATGTCATAATTATCAATCAAACGTTCTACATCAGAAGTTGCTCCTATGTTAGAAAACGTTGTGTCAATCCAACAAGTGGTTGCAGAGAAAAACCGTACTCACGTTTTGTGCGGACAAACAAATAAACAAGCAGTCATAGACTGGTACTTACGAAATCGTCAACTTGACCTCTGACCTTGTCTAATAAAATCTGTCTCTAGAGAAGGTAGCGACACAAACCAGAAGTTTCTACGATGATTCTGTACCAAACCATCAAAAATCGAATGTTTTGGATGTTTGACCTCACTGTGACCTTGACCTTTGACCGATTTTGACCAAAATCTAATCAGCGCTTGCCATCACCCTCCTCAATCACGTGGTGTAATTTGACATTGGTAGCTTCTTCCGTTCTCAACTTATCGTGCCTACAAACAAATAAACACACACACACAAACAAACACACAAACAGAGTCCGGAAGTCATCAATATACTTACAAAATCTTTAGATTTCGTAAATAACAAACAGACAAACGGACCTAAATGCAATACCCTCCTCTGGCAAGGGTAAATGGAAAGCATCTGAAAAAGCAAAGCCCGTCCGCTTTGGATTTGGATTTCTTCTGCTATTGTGTGCTAAATGGTACCTTTGACCTTTTGACCAAATTATTAATTTGTCTTCTCCATATTCTCATAATAAAGCCTTTGTTGAAAATTTGATGACAAAAGTTAAAATGATAATTAAGATTTCAGGCCAATTGGATGAAAATTGACCAATTTTATGTGACCCTGACATTTCACCTTTAGGCTTTATATACAAATTATTAATTTGTTTTCTCTATATTCTCATAATAAAGCTTTGTTGAAAATTTGATGACAAAAGTTAAAATGATAATTAAGATTTCAGGCCAATTGGATGAAAATTGACCAATTTTATGTGACCCTGACATTTCACCTTTAGGCTTTATATACAAATTATTAATTTGTCTTCTCTATATTCTCATAATAAAGCTTTGTTGAAAATTTGATGACAAAAGTTAAAATGATAATTAAGATTTCAGGCCAATTGGATGAAAATTGACCAATTTTATGTGACCCTGACATTTCACCTTTAGGCTTTATATACAAATTATTAATTTGTCTTCTCTATATTCTCATAATAAAGCTTTGTTGAAAATTTGATGACAAAAGTTAAAATGATAATTAAGATTTCAGGCCAATTGGATGAAAATTGACCAATTTTATGTGACCCTGACATTTCACCTTTAGGCTTTATATACAAATTATTAATTTGTCTTCTCTATATTCTCATAATAAAGCTTTGTTGAAAATTTGATGACAAAAGTTAAAATGATAATTAAGATTTCAGGCCAATTGGATGAAAATTGACCAATTTTATGTGACCCTGACATTTCACCTTTAGGCTTTATATACAAATTATTAATTTGTCTTCTCTATATTCTCATAATAAAGCTTTGTTGAAAATTTGATGACAAAAGTTAAAATGATAATTAAGATTTCAGGCCAATTGGATGAAAATTGACCAATTTTATGTGACCCTGACATTTCACCTTTAGGCCTAATGTACAAATTATTTATTTGCCTTCTCCATATTCTCATAATAAAGCTTTGTTGACAATTTGATGACAAAAGCTCATATATTCAAAAAGTTATGGCACACACACACACACACACACACACACACACACACACACACACACACACACACACACACACACACACACACACACACACACACACACACACACACACACACGATTGCAAAATCCTGTCTCGTGCTGCATGTGGGATGGGCTAACTAGAACAGCATTCGGAAGAGCGCATACCTCCGCCAGGTTGAACAGTTTACTTTTTGAATCGCTCTGATCGGCTGGATCTGGATCTGGATCTGAACCCGCAACCAAAATCTAATCGGCTTGTACTTATCACCTACCCAAACTCATCCACCAAGTTTTGTCAGAACTTGTCCACAATTTTTTGAGATATTGTGCTGCACATAATTTGTGGCCGCATCACTCAATGGTGAAAAATCACTTTAAAATTCTCTGATCCGGATCTTCATCAAAATATAATCAATTCGTCCCTGTGACACACCCAACATGTACACCAAATTTATTACGAATTCCTCCCCAGCTTTATGAGGCATCCTGCTCACAGACAAACAGACAGGGGTGAAAACATAACCTCTGTCCAACTTTGGTGGTGAAGGCAACAAACTCACAAAGAAACAAACACTTTGTGAATTATGTAGAGAATGATAAACAAAGAAATATCTCGATATAATTTGCAGAACAGTCAGACATGCACAGGAGGGTTCGACATGACACTGGGAGATGTTTACCATGTAATGGTGTTTATGACTAGATCACAAACTAACTGTTCCAATCATCCCTAGCGTCTTCGTTCAATGATTTATCTTACCTATCCATGCATCCATTGGGACCATACTCTGTACAGAGCGCCGGTGATGCTGAAACAGTCTCCTGGGCTGTTGGGCACAATCCTGGACGGGTCACCACTCTGACGCAGGATACTCAAATGGCTCAATCATCCCAGCAATCATCCCAGCACGACAGCAATTATCTGGTTATATTCCAACAAAGATTTGCGTGAAAACGAAACATTTGTCCACTTGATACAGTTACATACTTCACGAGCGGGGTATGCTTACACATTGCAAGCAATAACGAACCGTGATTTCCCCATCGTCTCGGGTCGCTCACCTGCATTTCATTTTTCATTTATTTATTTTCATTTATTTATATTTTCATTGATGGATACTTCCCAATGGTTCTGTGATGTCCCCCCTCCCCCAGTGTACTGGCTCTGACGTCCGTGAGCATACAAAATTACCATGCTTCCCCATTATCTCAGGTGGCTTGCCTGCATTTTTTCATTTATCTATTTTCATTTATTTATATTTTCATTGATGGAAACTTTCCAATGGTGCTGTGATTTTTTTTTCCCGGTGTGTCGGCTTCGATGTCCATCAACACACAAAATTTCAGCTTTTCACGTCACCCGGAGGGCACCGAACTTTAATATCAGTCAGTCAGTGAGCCAGTGGTTAGAATGAGCTTTACATATTAGATACAGAAGAGAAAAGGTGAAACAAGAGTTCAGATTATTTTGTATTGTCATCATCATTGCTCAATGGCAGGCCCATAAGCTGCCACACAAGCTGCCGACACAAGGAAAATGCACAGTCGTTTACTGTTGCACGGTTGTGCCGCTGATGCAGTGCCCCTGTTCCCAATAAGCTGGTCTTCATTTTGCTGACCTCAGCAGGATGACAGGCTGAGTCAACCCACCTGGTGTTATTTCAATGGTACAACAGGGATCTCCGGGTTTCAAACTAAAGACCCTAAGATCTCAAGCCAGCTACCTTAACCATTGAGCCAACACCAGGCTTTGGTTTACCACTTTACCGATATTATTTGGCCGTTAAGTGAGTAATCTGTGACAAGATGAGCAGAATTAGATCGGAAATTCAATTGGTATGCGGCTCGGAGGAAGGATGGGGCTCGGAGGAGGGATGGGGCTCGGAGGGGGGATGGGGCCCGGAGGAGGGATGGGGCTCGGAGGAGGGATGGGACTCGGAGGAGGGATGCGGCTCGGAGGGGGCATGGCGCTCGGAGGAGGGATGCAGTGTGGCAGGCAGCATCTTGTTTATATATAACATGCGTTTTTTTACAATCTAATTCCTCATTTTCAGTGTGAATGACTTCTGAAAATTTTATAATCGATCAAAGATTGTGGACAAAAAAAATCATGAGGTTCAAGGCCACAACGTTTTGACACTGCTACTCGTCGAATGTGCTAACATAAGTTCGTGGACGTTAAACATCCCACGGTGTCCTTCACGAAGAGTAGGCAAGTTATCACTGGCACCATGACCAAATTCCAAATTCCTGCTCTCACCTACAGAGGCACTGCATCAGCGACACAGCTGCACCCCCATCAAATGATGACAACCCCAGCAATGCGTTTTATTCCAAAGAGGAAGAAGAAGCAGAGGAGCATCCACATCAATCAGATGCAGGCCAGAGAGATGAGTAGATTAGAAGGAAGAGTTCCCGTCTCAAGTCACGGGAAAAGATAGCAAGAGTAATGTCAATTCCAGGGACATTTAGTACAGTATATGGGTTTTGAATCTGGTTTCCTGCATCGTAGGCCAAGTTTTCAGAGGGGAACACCAGCAGGACAACCATGAACAGCTTACTCTCAATCTTACATCAACATCAGACATTCGAACAATGTGGACAAACAACTTAAACGAAACACTAGAAATGAAGAGAGAGGATGGAAGTGTTATTGTCGTGAGAGCAAAAACGTCACTTTCACAAAGCTGTTAGCATTAGTTATGTTAGTTATGTTAGTTATGTTAGTTAGTTATGTTAGTTATGTCATTTAGCAGAAAAATAAGTCGAAAATACATCAAAAAGTCATCAGATGTTGTTATAGTAATCAGAGTAAGGTGGATAACCTGCGTAGAGAAATGTCAGGGTAAGGTGGAACAACTGTGGAGAGAAATGTCAGGGTAGGGTGGATAACCTGCTTAAATAAATGGCAGGGCAAGGTGGATAACCTGTGTGGAGAAATGTCAAGGTAAGGTTGATAACCTGCATAGAGAAATGTCAGGGTAGGGTGGATAACCTGCGTGGAGAAATGCCAAGGTAAGGTGGATAACCTGCGTAAAGAAATGTCAAGGTCAGGTCAGGTATGGGAGCATGTGCCAGAACAGCACGTCGCTGCGTCCACTTTCCGCCGGTACTCCAGGGGCCTCCGTCTGTCCATCCCTCAGGCAGATGCCAGGCCCATCCCCATCTCCTTGAGATGATGGTCAACCTGCTGCAACCATGAGGCACGTGGTCGGCCCACTGGCCTCCTCCACTCATGAGACTCCTTCGCTGAGAGAATCTGGTGAGCAGGATCAGCATCAGGAAAACGAGCCACATGTCCATACAGCCGCAACTGACGCTCACGGACTATGCAGGTAACAAATCTCATCCGAGTCTCTCTCAGCAACCGCTCGTTGGACACCAAATCCGACAAGCGATAGCCAAGGATTCTCCGAAGAGACCTGGTACCAAAGGAATTAAGTCTCCGTCTCAGATCCTTGGTCAGAGTCCAAGTCTCGCACCCATAGAGCAAGACTGGAAGTACCAAGGACCTGAAGACTCGGACTTTCGTCCTCCCGCACAGGTACCGGCAGCGCCACACCCCATGATCCAGTGAATCCATGACTCCCCAGGCCCGACCCAGATGTCTATTGACCTCTGACTCGCAGCCAGCAGAGACATGAATATCACTGCCAAGGTAAGTGAATCTCTCCACGACCTCAACATCCTCACCACAAACAGACACAGACAGGACAGCAGCATCCAAGATGTCACCAAAAGCCTGGATCTTAGTTTTGACCCAAGAAACCCCCAATCCCAACGGCTCCGACTCCTCATTCAGCACCTCGAGGGCCCCCAAGAAGATGTCTAAAGTCTCCGCAAAGATGACTGCATCATCTGCAAAATCAAGGTCCGAGATCTTGACATTCCCAAACGATGCACCGCAGCTTGATCTCTCCGACATCCTCCCTAAAATCCAGTCCATACAAGTGCTGAAAAGTGAGGGGGCAAGTACACATCCCTGATGAACTCCAGTAACAACTGGAAATAAGTCAGAGATGGTACCACCACATTTCACAGCACTCTCAGTACCAGAGTAGAGTTCAGACATCAGATCGATCAGTTTTGGTGGCACCCCACGAAGACCAAGAATCCTCCAGAGGACATCCCGATTCACTGAATCGAACGCTTTACAGAGATCAACATAGGCTGCAAGCAGCCCCTGCCGAAACTCTCGTCTGCGTTCGGTGAGGACACGAAGTGCAAGGATACGGTCAATCGTTGACCTCTTTGGTGTAAAGCCTGACTGCTCTGGACGCTGGTGCTCAAGCAGATGGTGGCGAACCCTATCGAGAATTATCTGAGCAAAGACCTTGCCCGGCACTGAGAGCAGCGTTACCCCTCGGTAGTTGTTGCAGTCTTGGCGATCACCCTTCCCTTTCCAGAGAGGGACAACAAGGCCCCTCTTCCAGTCAGTTGGAATGATGCCTGTGTTCCAGGCAGAGCACAAAACTGCATGCAACGACACGAGTGCAGCATTTCCACCAGCCTTGAGAAGTTCAGCATGGATGCCACAGATCCCTGGAGCTTTGCCCCATTTCAACTGGTTCACCACAGCCCGTGTTTCCACAAGTGAAGGTGGACCACAGTTGATTTGAGGGTCAGCAACAGGGATTGTAACACCCTTGACGTCCAACTCGACAGCTGGGGGATCAGCCTGGTACAACCGCTCAAAGTCACCGGCCCAGTGGGCCTTCACTTCAGACTCCTCTGTAAAGAGCCTACCACTCTCTGCTCGAACTGCAGTGCTCCGAGGGATGGGCTTGGATGAACGTAATGCGCGAATTCCCCTGTAAGCGGGACGAGAATCACCTGTCCACAGGTGATGCTCTACCCCCTCACAGATTCCTCGCACATAGGCCTCCTTGTCCACCCTCAGTGCACGTACCGTTTTACGCCTCAGCTCCCTGAACAGCTCAGCTCTGCCATTCAGCCTGGCCCTGCGACTCTGGTCAATGGTATCCAGTGTCCCTTGAGAGACAAAATTCTTCTTTGCCCTGCGGTGAGCTCCAAGGCATCCACCGGCAACATCAAGGACGGTGGTCTTGAAGGCGCTCCACAACTCTTCAGGACCCCCCAAAGCACCCAGACCCCCCAAGTGTCCACTCAGCCTGTTCGCAAACTCCTCAGCTACTCTCTCATCCCTGAGCCTGGCAACATCCAGCCTCGGCTGGGATGGTACCATTCTCCAGGATTTAAGGTGCAGCTTTAGAGTTGCTACAACAAGCCTGTGGTCAGTATTGAGGAACTGAGCACTCCGGTAAACCCTGCAGTTCTGGATCATCCTCCAGCGACCGTCAATGAGGACATGGTCAATCTCCTTTGCCACACCACCAGCGTTGGAATACCAAGTCCAGCGATGAGCTTGTGGGCGCTGAAACCATGAACCAGCCACCCTAAGTCCATGACTTCTTGCAAAGTCAAGGAACTTAGTGCTATTCTGGTTCATAGTTCCTGACCCATGGGGACCAACACACACCTCCTAACCATCCCTATCAGTTCCAGTCGATGCATTGAAATCCCCCAAGACAAGAAGTGTATCTCGTCTGGGGCACTGATCAACCACAGATTCGAGCGTGGCGTAGAATGCATCCTTCACGGTGAGATCACTCGCCTCAGTCGGAGCATAAACAGAGACCAGGGAAATGACACCTAAGGAGTGACGAATCCTTAATCTCATAATACGCTCGTTGACCGGTGTTACCTGAATTATCATTGGGGTCAGCTTATTGGACACAGCTACAGCAACTCCTTGGGTATGGTAACCATCAGAGCGACCAGACCAATAGTAGGTGTAACCACCCACCATTATCTCGCCGCAATCCGGTCTCCGAACCTCAGAGAGAGCTGCAATCCCGATGTCCAAACGCTTGAGCTCAGATGATAACAGAGACAGGTGATCATCCTCTCTTAGAGATAGGACATTCCAGGCACCCACCCGAAGGGACCGCCTCAGGTTAACCCAAGGAGACCGCCGTCTGGTGGACGACACCTCAGCACCACTCCGACACACTCTCCCGCAATCTGACCCAGGGATGTTACCCCGTGGTTTCCCTCCTATCATCAAAGATTGGGGGTCCCGAAGGCTTTGCCCCAATCCCGTCATCCGGTGAGCTGCCCTGCGAAGGGAAGCTGCACACGAGGTACTCCCACGGAGTGGGTTTTCAGATTTTTTTGCGTTTTTGCGTTTTGCGGAATGAAGGGTTTTACGGTGGCCAGAGTGCAAATCCTGCCACCAACCTCCTCATAAAAAGTAACCCAACTGCAGGAGGACGTCCGCAGACACAGTTGGGCACTGGATATGGATGGCCGTTGGCTCACAAGGAGCTCATCCGCCCTTTGACAGGTTTTGTTTTTAATCCTGCTGGGTGTCCATATCCAAACACCCTCCTCACCAGAAAACCTGGTGGGGGAGACGGCTTAGTCGCCGACAACCCGACCATGGAACAGGTTAGTACAGGTTTACATGGTACCTGTAGCAGGTCACAGGTCGAACCTGACCTGACTGGGTTGATAACCTGCATCGATAAATTTCAGGGTAAGGTGGATAACCTGCATAGAGAAATGTCAGGGCAAGGTGGATAACCTGTGTAGAGAAATGTCAGGGTAAGGTGGATAACCTGTGTAGAGAAATGTCAGGGTAAGGTGGATAACCTGTGTAGAGAAATGTCAGGGCAAGGTGGATAACCTGTGTAGAGAAATTTCAGGGTAAGGTGGATAACCTGCATAGAGAAATGTCAGGGCAAGGTGGATAACCTGTGCAGAGAAATGTCAGGGCAAGGTGGATAACCTGTGTAGAGAAATTTCAGGGTAAGGTGGATAACCTGCATCGAGAAATTTCAGGGTAAGGTGGATAACCTGCATAGAGAAATGTCAGGGCAAGGTGGATAACCTGTGTAGAGAAATGTCAGGGTAAGGTGGATAACCTGTGTCGAGAAATGTCAGGGTAAGGTGGATAACCTGTGTAGAGAAATGTCAGGGTAAGGTGGATAACCTGCATAGAGAAATGTCAGGGCAAGGTGGATAACCTGTGTAGAGAAATGTCAAGGTAAGGTGGATCACCTGTGTAGAGAAATGTCAGGGCAAGGTGGATAACCTGTGTAGAGAAATGTCAGGGCAAGGTGGATAACCTGTGTAGAGAAATTTCAGGGTAAGGTGGATAACCTGCATAGAGAAATGTCAGGGCAAGGTGGATAACCTGTGCAGAGAAATGTCAGGGTAAGGTGGATAACCTGCATGGAGAAATGTTAGAGCAAGGTGGATAACCTTCATTGAGAAATGCCAGGGTAAGGTGGATAACCTGCATAAATAAATGGCAGGGCAAGGTGGATAACCTGTGTGGAGAAATGTCAAGGAAAGGTGGATCACCTGCGTAATGAAATGTCAAGGTAAGGCGGATCACCTGCATAAAGAAATGTCAGGGTAGGGTGGATAACCTGCGTAAATAAATGGCAGGGCAAGGTGGATAACCTGCGTAAAGAAATGTCAAGGTAAGTTTGATAACCTGCATAAAGAAATGTCAGGGTAGGGTGGATAACCTGCATAGACAAATGTCAGGGCAAGGTGAATCACCTAGGTGGAGAAATGTCAAGGTAAGGTGGATAACCTGCGTAAAGAAATGTCAAGGTAAGGTTGATAACCTGCGTAAAGAAATGTCAAGGTAAGGTTGATAACCTGCATAGAGAAATGTCAGGCTAAGGTGGATAATCTGCATGGAGAAATGTCAGGGCAAGGTGGATAACCTGTGTAGAACAATGTCAGGGTAAGGTGGATAACCTGTGTGGAGAAATGTTAGAGCAAGGTGGACAACATGCATAGAGAAATGTCAGGGTAAGGTGGATAACCTGTGTGGAGAAATGTCAGGGTAAGGTGGATAACCTGCATGGAGAAATGTTAGAGCAAGGTGGATAACCTTCATTGAGAAATGCCAGGGTAAGGTGGATAACCTGCATAAATAAATGGCAGGGCAAGGTGGATAACCTGTGTGGAGAAATGTCAAGGTAAGGTGGATCACCTGCGTAATGAAATGTCAAGGTAAGGCGGATCACCTGCATAAAGAAATGTCAGGGTAGGGTGGATAACCTGCGTAAATAAATGGCAGGGCAAGGTGGATAACCTGCGTAAAGAAATGTCAAGGTAAGTTTGATAACCTGCATAAAGAAATGTCAGGGTAGGGTGGATAACCTGCATAGACAAATGTCAGGGCAAGGTGAATCACCTAGGTGGAGAAATGTCAAGGTAAGGTGGATAACCTGCGTAAAGAAATGTCAAGGTAAGGTTGATAACCTGCATAGAGAAATGTCAGGCTAAGGTGGATAATCTGCATGGAGAAATGTCAGGGCAAGGTGGATAACCTGTGTAGAACAATGTCAGGGTAAGGTGGATAACCTGTGTGGAGAAATGTTAGAGCAAGGTGGACAACATGCAAAGAGAAATGTCAGGGTAAGGTGGATAACCTGTGTGGAGAAATGTCAGGTTAAGGTAGATAACCCACGTAGAGAAATATCAGGGTAGGGTGGATAACCTGCATAGACAAATGTCAGGGCAAGGTGGATCACCTGCGTGGAGAAATGTCAAGGTAAGGTGGATAACCTGCATAAAGAAATGTCAAGGTAAGGTTGATAACCTGCGTAAAGAAATGTCAAGGTAAGGTTGATAACCTGCATAGAGAAATGTCAGGGTAAGGTGGATAACCTGCATAGAGAAATGTCAGGGTAAGGTGGATAACCTGTGTAGAGAAATGTCAGGGTAGGGTGGATAACCTGTGTAGAGAAATGTCAGGGTAGGGTGGATAACCTGCGTAAATAAATGTCAGGGCAAGGTGGATCACCTGCATGGAGAAATGACAAGGTAAGGTGGATAACCTGCGTAAAGAAATGTCCAGGTAAGGTTGATAACCTGCATAGAGAAATATCAGGGTAAGGTGGATAACCTGTGTAGAGAAATGTCAGGGTAAGGTGGATAACCTGCATGGAGAAATGTTAGAGCAAGGTGGACAACATGCATAGAGAAATGTCAGGGTAAGGTGGATAACCTGTGTGGAGAAATGTCAGGGTAAGGTGGATAACCCACGTAGAGAAATGTCAGGGTAAGTTGGATAACCTGGGTAGAGAAATGTCAGAGTAAGGTGGACAACCTGCATAGAGAAATGTCAGGGTAACATGGATAACCTGTGTAGATAAATGTCAGGGCAAGGTGGATAACCTGCATGGAGAAATGTCAGAGGAAGGTGGATAACCTGCATTGAGAAATGTCAGGGTAAGGTGGATAACCTGCATTGAGAAATGCCAGGGCAAGGTTGATAACCTGCGTAGATAAATGTCAGGGTAAGGTGGAAAACCTGTGTAGAGAAATGTCAGGGTAAGGTTGATAACCTGCACAGAGAAATGTCAGGTTACGGTGGATAATCTGCATAGAGAAATGTAGAGTAAGGTGGATAACCTGCGTAGATAAATGTCAGGTTAAGTTGGATAACCTGCGTAGAGAAATGTCAGGGTAAGGTGGATAACCTGCATGGAGAAATGTTAGAGCAAGGTGGAAACCTGTGGGGAGAAATGTCAGGGCAAGGTGGATAACCTGTGTAGAGAAATGTCAGGGTAAGGTGGAAAACCTGTGTATGGAAATGTCAGGGTAAGGTTAATAACCTGCACAGAGAAATGTCAGGTTACGGTGGATAATCTGCATAGAGAAATGTAGAGTAAGGTGGATAACCTGCGTAGATAAATGTCAGGGTAAGTTGGATAACCTGCATAGAGAAATGTCAGGGTAAGTTGGATAACCTGCATAGAGAAATGTCAGGGTAAGGTGGATAACCTGCATAGAGAAATGTCAGGGTAAGTTGGATAACCTGCATAGAGAAATGTCAGGGTAAGTTGGATAACCTGCATAGAGAAATGTCAGGGTAAGTTGGATAACCTGCATGGAGAAATGTTAGAGCAAGGTGGAAACCTGTGGGGAGAAATGTCAGGGCAAGGTGGAAAACCTGCGTAGAGAAATGTCAGGGTAAGGTGGTTTATGTACATGTGCAGAGAGAAATGTCAGGGTAAGGTGGATTATGTACACGTACAGAGAGAAATGTCAAGGTAAGGTGGATTATGTACACGTGCAGAGAGAAATGTCAGGGTTAGGTGGATTATGTACACGTACAGAGAGAAATGTCAGGGTAGGGTGGTTTATGTACACGTACAGAGAGAAATGTCAGGGTAGGGTGGTTTATGTACACGTACAGAGAGAAATGTCAGGGTAGGGTGGTTTATGTACACGTACAGAGAGAAATGTCAGGGTAGGGTGGTTTATGTACACGTGCAGAGAGAAATGTCAGGGTAAGGTGGATAACCTGTGTGGAGAAATGTCAGGGTAAGGTGGATAACCCACGTAGAGAAATGTCAGGGTAAGTTGGATAACCTGGGTAGAGAAATGTCAGAGTAAGGTGGACAACCTGCATAGAGAAATGTCAGGGTAACGTGGATAACCTGTGTAGATAAATGTCAGGGTAAGGTGGATAACTTGCATAGAGAAATGTCAAGGTAAGGTGGATAACCTGTGTAGATAAATGTCAGGGCAAGGTGGATAACCTGCATGGAGAAATGTCAGAGGAAGGTGGATAACCTGCATTGAGAAATGTCAGGGTAAGGTGGATAACCTGCATTGAGAAATGCCAGGGCAAGGTGGATAACCTGCGTAGATAAATGTCAGGGTAAGGTGGAAAACCTGTGTAGAGAAATGTCAGGGTAAGGTTGATAACCTGCACAGAGAAATGTCAGGTTACGGTGGATAATCTGCATAGAGAAATGTAGAGTAAGGTGGATAACCTGCGTAGATAAATGTCAGGTTAAGTTGGATAACCTGCGTAGAGAAATGTCAGGGTAAGGTGGATAACCTGCATGGAGAAATGTTAGAGCAAGGTGGAAACCTGTGGGGAGAAATGTCAGGGCAAGGTGGATAACCTGTGTAGAGAAATGTCAGGGTAAGGTGGAAAACCTGTGTATGGAAATGTCAGGGTAAGGTTAATAACCTGCACAGAGAAATGTCAGTTACGGTGGATAATCTGCATAGAGAAATGTAGAGTAAGGTGGATAACCTGCGTAGATAAATGTCAGGGTAAGTTGGATAACCTGCATAGAGAAATGTCAGGGTAAGTTGGATAACCTGCATAGAGAAATGTCAGGGTAAGGTGGATAACCTGCATAGAGAAATGTCAGGGTAAGTTGGATAACCTGCATAGAGAAATGTCAGGGTAAGTTGGATAACCTGCATAGAGAAATGTCAGGGTAAGTTGGATAACCTGCATGGAGAAATGTTAGAGCAAGGTGGAAACCTGTGGGGAGAAATGTCAGGGCAAGGTGGAAAACCTGCGTAGAGAAATGTCAGGGTAAGGTGGTTTATGTACACGTGCAGAGAGAAATGTCAGGGTTAGGTGGATTATGTACACGTGCAGAGAGAAATGTCAGGGTTAGGTGGATTATGTACACGTACAGAGAGAAATGTCAGGGTTAGGTGGATTATGTACACGTGCAGAGAGAAATGTCAGGGTTAGGTGGATTATGTACACGTGCAGAGAGAAATGTCAGGGTAAGGTTGTTTATGTACACGTACAGAGAGAAATGTCAGGGTAAGGTGGATTATGTACACGTACAGAGAGAAATGTCAGGGTTAGGTGGATTATGTACACGTACTTAGAGAAATGTCAGGGTAGGGTGGTTTATGTACACGTGCAGAGAGAAATGTCAGGGTAGGGTGGTTTATGTACACGTGCAGAGAGAAATGTCAGGGTAAGGTGGATTATGTACACGTACAGAGAGAAATGTCAGGGTAAGGTGGATTATGTACACGTACAGAGAGAAATGTCAGGGTAAGGTGGATTATGTACACGTACTTAGAGAAATGTCAAGGTAAGGTGGATTATGTACACGTACTTAGAGAAATGTCAAGGTAAGGTGGATTATGTACACGTTCAGAGAGAAATGTCAGGGTAAGGTGGATTATGTACACGTACAGAGAGAAATGTCAAGGTAAGGTGGATTATGTACACGTACAGAGAGAAATGTCAGGGTAAGGTGGATTATGTACACGTACTTAGAGAAATGTCAAGGTAAGGTGGATTATGTACACGTACAGAGAGAAATGTCAGGGTAAGGTGGATTATGTACACGTACAGAGAGAAATGTCAAGGTAAGGTGGATTATGTACACGTACAGAGAGAAATGTCAGGGTAAGGTGGATTATGTACACGTACAGAGAGAAATGTCAAGGTAAGGTGGATTATGTACACGTACTTAGAGAAATGTCAAGGTAAGGTGGATTATGTACACGTACAGAGAGAAATGTCAAGGTAAGGTGGATTATGTACACGTACAGAGAGAAATGTCAGGGTAAGGTGGATTATGTACACGTACATAGATAAGTGTCAGGGTAAGGTGAATTTTATACAGGTACATAGAGAAATGTCAGGGTAAGTTGGATTATGTACACGTACATAGATAAGTGTCAGGGTCAGGTGGATTTTGTACACATACATAGAGAAATGTCAGGGTAAGGTTGTTTATGTACACGTGCAGAGAGAAATGTCAGGGTAAGGTGGATTATGTACACGTACAGAGAGAAATGTCAGGGTAGGGTGGTTTATGTGCACGTGCAGAGAGAAATGTCAGGGTTAGGTGGATTATGTACACGTGCAGAGAGAAATGTCAGGGTTAGGTGGATTATGTACACGTGCAGAGAGAAATGTCAGGGTAAGGTGGATTATGTACACGTACAGAGAGAAATGTCAGGGTAGGGTGGTTTATGTACACGTGCAGAGAGAAATGTCAGGGTTAGGTGGTTTATGTACACATACAGAGAGAAATGTCAGGGTAAGGTGGTTTATGTACACGTGCAGAGAGAAATGTCAGGGTTAGGTGGATTATGTACACGTACAGAGAGAAATGTCAAGGTAAGGTGGATTATGTACACGTACAGAGAGAAATGTCAGGGTAAGGTGGATTATGTACACGTATATAGAGAAATGTCAGGGTAAGGTGAATTTTATACAGGTACATAGAGAAATGTCAGGGTAAGGTGGATTATGTACACATACATAGAGAAATGTCAGGGTAAGTTGGATTATGTACACGTACATAGATAAGTGTCAGGGTAAGGTGAATTTTATACAGGTACATAGAGAAATGTCAGGGTAAGTTGGATTATGTACACGTACATAGATAAGTGTCAGGGTAAGGTGGATTTTGTACATGTACATCATGAAATGTCAGGGTCAGGTGGATTTTGTACACATACATAGAGAAATGTCAGGGTAATTGGATTATGTACACGTACAGAGAGAAATGTCAAGGTGAGGTGGATTATGTACGCGTACATAGAGAAATGTCAGGGTAAGTTGGATTATGTACACGTACAGAGATAAATGTCAAGGTGAGGTGGATTATGTACGCGTACATAGAGAAATGTCAGGGTAAGTTGGATTATGTACACGTACAGAGAGAAATGTCAAGGTGAGGTGGATTATGTACACGTACAGAGAGAAATGTCAAGGTAAGGTGGATTATGTACACGTACAGAGAGAAATGTCAGGGTAAGGTGGATTATGTACACGTACAGAGAGAAATGTCAAGGTAAGGTGGATTATGTACACGTACTTAGAGAAATGTCAAGGTAAGGTGGATTATGTACACGTACTTAGAGAAATGTCAAGGTAAGGTGGATTATGTACACGTACAGAGAGAAATGTCAAGGTAAGGTGGATTATGTACACGTACAGAGAGAAATGTCAGGGTAAGGTGGATTATGTACACGTATATAGAGAAATGTCAGGGTAAGGTGAATTTTATACAGGTACATAGAGAAATGTCAGGGTAAGGTGGATTATGTACACATACATAGAGAAATGTCAGGGTAAGTTGGATTATGTACACGTACATAGATAAGTGTCAGGGTAAGGTTGTTTATGTACACGTGCAGAGAGAAATGTCAGGGTAAGGTGGATTATGTACACGTACAGAGAGAAATGTCAGGGTAGGGTGGTTTATGTGCACGTGCAGAGAGAAATGTCAGGGTTAGGTGGATTATGTACACGTGCAGAGAGAAATGTCAGGGTTAGGTGGATTATGTACACGTGCAGAGAGAAATGTCAGGGTAAGGTGGATTATGTACACGTACAGAGAGAAATGTCAGGGTAGGGTGGTTTATGTACACGTGCAGAGAGAAATGTCAGGGTTAGGTGGTTTATGTACACATACAGAGAGAAATGTCAGGGTAAGGTGGTTTATGTACACGTGCAGAGAGAAATGTCAGGGTTAGGTGGATTATGTACACGTACAGAGAGAAATGTCAGGGTAAGGTGGATTATGTACACGTACTTAGAGAAATGTCAAGGTAAGGTGGATTATGTACACGTACAGAGAGAAATGTCAGGGTAAGGTGGATTATGTACACGTACAGAGAGAAATGTCAAGGTAAGGTGGATTATGTACACGTACAGAGAGAAATGTCAGGGTAAGGTGGATTATGTACACGTACAGAGAGAAATGTCAAGGTAAGGTGGATTATGTACACGTACTTAGAGAAATGTCAAGGTAAGGTGGATTATGTACACGTACAGAGAGAAATGTCAAGGTAAGGTGGATTATGTACACGTACAGAGAGAAATGTCAGGGTAAGGTGGATTATGTACACGTATATAGAGAAATGTCAGGGTAAGGTGAATTTTATACAGGTACATAGAGAAATGTCAGGGTAAGGTGGATTATGTACACATACATAGAGAAATGTCAGGGTAAGTTGGATTATGTACACGTACATAGATAAGTGTCAGGGTAAGGTGAATTTTATACAGGTACATAGAGAAATGTCAGGGTAAGTTGGATTATGTACACGTACATAGATAAGTGTCAGGGTAAGGTGGATTTTGTACATGTACATCATGAAATGTCAGGGTCAGGTGGATTTTGTACACATACATAGAGAAATGTCAGGGTAATTGGATTATGTACACGTACAGAGAGAAATGTCAAGGTGAGGTGGATTATGTACGCGTACATAGAGAAATGTCAGGGTAAGTTGGATTATGTACACGTACAGAGATAAATGTCAAGGTGAGGTGGATTATGTACGCGTACATAGAGAAATGTCAGGGTAAGTTGGATTATGTACACGTACAGAGAGAAATGTCAAGGTGAGGTGGATTATGTACGCGTACATAGAGAAATGTCAGGGTAAGTTGGATTATGTACACGTACAGAGAGAAATGTCAAGGTGAGGTGGATTATGTACACGTATATAGAGAAATGTCAGGGTAAGTTGGATTATGTACACGTACAGAGAGAAATGTCAAGGTGAGGTGGATTATGTACACGTACATAGAGAAATGTCAGGGTAAGATGGATTTTGTACATGTACATGGAGAAATGTCATGGAAAGGTGGATGATGTTGAAGTACATAGAGAAATGTCAGGGTAAGGTGGATTATGTACACGTACATGGAGAAAGTGTTTCATTAAAGTGACTTGAATTGATCATGGAGGTGCGTGCCGTGATCGTGTCGCTCCGTCGGGTTGTTAACCGGCCTGTTAATGTAAATGATCTTCACCGCCCGGTGAGAAACCATGCGAATCGCTGACGAAGCGTGCGGGAGGCCGAGAGGGGTCGGACGTTTCCCACGTGTCAGACAAAGGCGCGTGTCCGCGCGTACAAAGCGCGATTGTCCCACGGGAGGGTAGGGGTCGTGACGTGAAGCCCCAGCAGGCCCGCCCGTTGCCGCGACCCCGGCACGCGTTTCCGAAAGACACTTTCTCCGCACGCACACAACACTATATAATAACACTCACCCACCCTCCAGGTAGCAAAGAGCATCGTGGGAAGAGAAGTTTACAAAATGATCTTCTCGATGTGTTATGCTTTGGATCATCTGTAGCGACACCCCTGAGCATCACCAGCTATAAACCGTGGGTGTCCTGCTCTTAAAATGGCCCGTTTACATGGTAATTGGTGACATGTGCGGCACGTGTGTGCATGTGTATGTGTATGGGTTCAGCAGAATCAGCACAATGTTCCTCAACACGACACTGTCTTTCAAGTTTAAGTTTGACATTTAATTTTCCAATTTTTTTCCAAACGGAGCACGGCATCATCACTGAGCCAAATCAGAGTAAAAAGTGCTCCCAGTGATGCGAACGCACTAACCGTGACCCCCTCCCGATCCTCCTGCGCATCCTCTGCGCTCTCACGCCCCGCACGCAACCACGCCACACTGCCCCACCGCCTGCCGCGCCAGATGGCTCTCTGGCCGCACAAAAGAGAGTTGGCTCAGCACGCAACTTTCCCATAACCCACCATTGGTTGCTTCTTCGTGGGAATAACTCGGAGCTGTGCAAGTCAGAATGTGCAGAAGGTGGGAGATTTTGAAGATTGACGCATGGGAGGGGTCATCGTTATCAGTACAGGGCAGGCCCAGGACTGGCGTTCATTACATAAATGCCGAGAAGGCGTCACAATCAAATCAAGGACAGTGGTGATTGTTATCTTTTTGGAGATCAAACGGGGTTGAGGGATCTTCCTATCGGACTCTTCGACTCTTGCAATTTACTCTGATACAAAGCCTTGAAACCCACATGTAGTCGGCCTACAAAGTTTTGATATGTAGCATAATAACTCCCACGAAACATTAAAATGTCATATTCATGTTTTAAAAAAAGACCAACAGGGTGGTCTAGAGGTACGCACACTTGCCTCGAAGCTGTCTAGCCTGGGTTTGAAACCTGATCCAGCTTTAAACTGTCATCCTGGTGTTTCACAGGCAAAGTAGTTCATCAATGTGTGTGCTGTCTCTCGGGTGGACGTAAAACTGGGTGTCCCGTCTGCTGGCATTAGTTTGTGGATGTTAAACATCCCACGGTGTCCTTCGTGAAGAGTAGGCGAGCTATCGCTGGCAACCCAAGAAAGGTGAGATAATATTGTCCGTAAAAGAAGATTCCATCGATGTTTTAAAAGGTTTTCTCGAAAGTATTTCAACTGAAGTTGAGGGGGGGGGGGGGGGGACGAAGAAAAATACAAAAGTATGAAAACTGAAAAACCTTTGAAGAGTTGAAATGTTGAAAATATATATATATATATATATATATATATATATATATATATATATATATATATTTTATTCATTGCCATATGAGATGGTGAGGGAGAGCAAGATAACCTAGAGGTATTAGGTGCGCACGCTTGCATTTGAGTTCTCAAGTCGAGGCTCAAATCTTGACCCAACTATAAACTGTTACCCTGGTGTTCTGTCTGAACACGAGGACGAGGCAACAATGTGTGTGTGTCATCCCAAGGAAGGGTCTTCAGTCAAACGACCCATCTGTCATCAATGGTTGTTGGTGGATGTTAAAGATCTCTCATGGCAGGTCTTGTTCCAAACAGGTAGCATGTTCTTCGGACGTATACCTTTATTTGGGCGGTGTATAGGCAACTGACAATTACCTCAATTGCTCCCAAAAATTAAAAAAATAAATAACCCAGGTTACGTGCATGAAGCAAAACCATACCTACTGATTATAATTCAAAACACCTCGCAGCACTGGAAAACGTGAGGACAGGAATAAAAGGGTAGGGACTTGTAATAACCTCTCCCACCTGGAGGTGGTGGCGCTACATGATACACGTTTACTTAGAGAATTTGTGTCGTCTCCCCCCTCACCCCCCAAGACCACTGACAAAGATAAAAACACGCCTTTACTTTAATTGGGGTCATGCTGATTCTCTGTAGCAAATCTGGATGCAATCAGCCCAGAATTGTAGGAGTAGCGCGACAAACAAACACCGGACGATGAATTATCGTAAGGAATAAGGATTCCTGCAAAACTCAATCAAATGTCAGGGACTTGCCAACCAGCTCGTCAAAGACTTGGGCGAGAAACGTTCCACAGCTAACCCCACAAGAAGGTGAAAAAAATTGGGGTCATTAAAGTAATCCAGTAGTGTCGTTTGAGACGGTATGTGGCTTGGACACAATCATATCCATCATTGGGCTATAGTTTGTCGTAGTAATAGTAGTAGTAGTAGCAGCAGTTTTCATTTAGATGCCTGATGTGTGTTTTTCTGCAATGTATTCTGGAAAATGTTGCCACGATTTACCGGCATTTTAGGATCACTTCATGTCTAAACCCTTCTCGAATGAATTCGATAATATACTCTACTTGGTCATATCAAGAATCAATAAAGCTGGATCAAGGCATCAGGAAAAATAATAGTGGTTATATTCAATGAAAAAGTTCAATTTGGCGCAAAAATTAGAAATAGTGGTTGTTCGGCATCGAAAAAAAAAAACTGATGTAAATCCCACTCATTGACCATTCATGTTTGGCTACGAAATTACTAATCACCAAATTCCAAATTACCACCAATTTATGTGCATACAGCAGTATATTAAGTAACTCACATAATTTTACTCAAAGGTACAATATTGTTTTGTCATCAGTCAAAAGCTGAATTTTCTTTGTATATACCACATCATTAATGTTTGATACACCTATGAGAATACAACACATTTAAATATGAAAAAGGTTCGTTGACAATGCTTCTGGATTGAAACAAAAACACTTTAATTAGTTGCATTTATTTTCATTCGAGAAATAAAAAGAGAAAAATACTTTTTAATATTAGATTGCTACAAAATTCGTACTTCGTACAAACCTAATAAGGGACTTTCGAAATGACATATGAAAGCTAATGAGGTGTTTCACGTTTGTGAAATGTGCCGTTTGTGCACTTTCAGTGACTCGGTTCCACTAATTGAGGCATTTTTAACCTGAAGTTGCAACCACAAAATCTGTAATTCAACTCGTATTTTAACATAATTTTCAGCATTTATATGAAAGAATAGCAATTTCTAAATGGTTATCCATAATTGTTGTGTTCCTGAATGCAAATCGGAGTCACAGAAATATGTAGAGAAGCAAGAAATATCTGTGGATGAGAGGTGTTGAGTCCCTCCCATTTCCTGTGAATACAAGTGACACACACACACACACACACACACACACACACACACACACACACACACACACACACACACACACACACACACACACACACACACACACACACACACACACACACACACACACACACACACACACACACACACACACACACACACACACACCTCCTTTTAGCAACAGATAAAAATAAAAAATAAACCAATGTCAACCACAGGGTGACCCGTATCTTGCCAAAAGGTGACCACGTGTGACTTCTTTCAGGTCACACTGAGGTGAACAGAGCTGCTATCCACCAGGAGCAACTCCTTGAGGAATATCTGCCTACGAGAGATTCCGATGAGAATCGTTGTACAGAGTAACCATGAAAAATATGCTTTTTCCTCATAACGTCACCAAATGACGTCATAATGTCTCAAAATATATATCTTCTTCTTCTTTCGGCTGCTCCCGTTAGGGGTCACCACAGCGGATCATCCGTATGATCCGCATAGTGATTTGGCACATGTTTTACGCCGGATGCCCTTCCTGACGCAACCCTGGTCGCCTTTTATGACACAGGGGTATGGTACACCTATTTTAACCGGGGTATACACCGGCCCAGTATACTGGTACTCATTTCGCCGACCTCGGAAGGATGACAGGCTGAGTCAACCCCCTCAAAATATATATATATATATATATATATATATATATATATATATATATATATATATATATATATATATATATATATATATATATACATTTATGCAGTCTGTCCTGTCTTGTGTTGTCACTGAACTATTTACTCCCTATAACTTTTGTGAAATCGTACCAAACTTCCAAGCTTCACCGACCTCTCTCATGTGTGTCCCACGAGCTTCAACGACTTTTCCCGTGTGTATTCATATGTCCTAAGGGTATTTTTTTTCCAATTTTTTGAAAGAAAATTTTTTTTTTATGAAGCTTAAATCTTCAACCTCAATTGGTTATAAAAATTTAATATCACAGATATTTCAAATTACTTTGCAAAATAAGTTTTTGAATTCTGATTGGTACAAATCATGACAACACGGCAACTCATGTACTTATCCTCAGTTAAACAAGCCTGTCTCTTTAGCGACGCATGATGAGGTGTTTTGAATTGCACAGTGGGAGCTATTTTGAATTCCATGGAGGTGAGGTGTTTTTAAAAACATGGTGGTTACGTCGCAGTGAGGTGTTTTTAATAACGTGGTGGTGAGGTGTTTTTAATAACGTGGCGGTGAGGTGTTTTTAATAACGTGGTGGTGAGGTGTTTTTAATAACGTGGTGGTGAGGTGTTTTTAATAACATGGAGGTGAGGTGTTTTTAATAACGTGGCGGTGAGGTGTTATTAGTAACGTGGAAGTGAGTTGATATAAATACCATGGCGGTGAGGTGTTTTTAAAAACATGGTGGTTACGTCGCAGTGAGGTGTTTTTAATAACGTGGTGGTGAGGTGTTTTTAATAACGTGGCGGTGAGGTGTTTTTAATAACGTGGTGGTGAGGTGTTTTTAATAACGTGGTGGTGAGGTGTTTTTAATAACATGGAGGTGAGGTGTTTTTAATAACGTGGCGGTGAGGTGTTATTAGTAACGTGGAAGTGAGTTGATATAAATACCATGGCGGTGAGGTGTTTTTAATAACGTGGAGGTGAGTGGATATAAATACCATGGCGGTGAGGTGTTTTTAATAACGTGGTGGTGAGGTGTTTTTAATAACGTGGCGGTGAGGTGTTTTTAATAACGTGGTGGTGAGGTGTTTTTAATAACGTGGCGGTGAGGTGTTTTGAATTGCACAGTGGGAGCTGTTTTGAATTCCAGGGAGGTGAGGTGTTTTTAAAAACATGGTCGTTACGTCGCAGTGAGGTGTTTTTAATAACGTGGTGGTGAGGTGTTTTTAATAACGTGGTGGTGAGGTGTTTTTAATAACATGGAGGTGAGGTGTTTTTAATAACGTGGCGGTGAGGTGTTATTAGTAACGTGGAAGTGAGTTGATATAAATACCATGGCGGTGAGGTGTTTTTAATAACGTGGAGGTGAGTGGATATAAATACCATGGCGGTGAGGTGTTTTTAATAACGTGGTGGTGAGGTGTTTTTAATAACGTGGCGGTGAGGTGTTTTTAATAACGTGGCGGTGAGGTGTTTTTAATAACGTGGCGGTGAGGTGTTTTGAATTGCACAGTGGGAGCTGTTTTGAATTCCAGGGAGGTGAGGTGTTTTTAAAAACATGGTCGTTACGTCGCAGTGAGGTGTTTTTAATAACGTGGTGGTGAGGTGTTTTTAATAACGTGGTGGTGAGGTGTTTCTAATAACATGGCGGTGAGGTGTTTTTAATAACGTGGAGGTGAGGTGTTTTTAATAACGTGGTGGTGAGGTGTTTTTAATAACGTGGAGGTGAGGTTTTTTTAATAACGTGGAGGTGAGGTGTTTTTAATAACGTGGCGGTGAGGTGTTTTGAATTGCACAGTGGGAGCTGTTTTGAATTCCATGGAGGTGAGGTGTTTTTAAAAACATGGTGGTTACGTCGCAGTGAGGTGTTTTTAATAACGTGGCGGTGAGGTGTTTTTAATGACGTGGAAGTGAGGTGTTTTTAATAACGTGGCGGTGAGGTGTTTTTAATAACGTGGAAGTGAGGTGTTTTTAATAACGTGGCAGTGAGGTGTTTTTAATAACGTGGTGGTGAGGTGTTTTCAATAATGTGGAGGTGAGGTGTTTTTAATAGCGTGGTGCTGAGGTATTTTTAATACCATGGCGGTGAGGTGTTTTTAATAACGTGGCGGTGAAGTGTTTTTAATAATGTGGAAGTGAGTTGATATAAATACCATGTCGGTGAGGTGTTTTTAATAACGTGGTGGTGATGTGTTTATAATAACATGGTGGTGAGGTGTTTTTAATAACGTGGTGGTGAGGTGTTTTTAATAACGTGGTGGTGATTGGATATAAATACCATGGCGGTGAGGTGTTTTTAATAATGTCGGGGTGAGTTGATATAAATACCATGGCAGTGAGGTGTTTTTAATAACATGGAGGTGAGGTGTTTTCAATAATGTGGTGGTGAGGTGTTTTTAATAACGTGGTGCTGAGGTATTTTTAATACCATGGCAGTGAGGTGTTTTTAATAACGTGGAAGTGAGTGTATATAAATACCATGGCGGTGAGGTGTTTTTAATAATGTGGGGGTGAGTTGATATAAATACCATGGCAGTGAGGTGTTTTTAATAACGTGGAGGTGAGTTGTTTTTAATAACGTGGTGGTGAGGTGTTTTTAATAACGTGGAGGTGAGGTGTTTTTTAATAACGTGGTGGTGAGGTGTTTTCAATAATGTGGTGGTGAGGTGTTTTTAATAACGTGGTGCTGAGGTATTTTTAATACCATGGCAGTGAGGTGTTTTTAATAACGTGGCGGTGAGGTGTTATTAATAATGTGGAAGTGAGTTGATATAAATACCATGGCGGTGAGGTGTTTTTAATAACGTGGTGGTGATGTGTTTATAATAACATGGTGGTGAGGTGTTTTTAAGAACGTGGTGGTGAGGTGTTTTTAATAACGTGGTGGTGAGGTGTTTTCAATAATGTGGCGGTGAGGTGTTTTTAATAACGTGGTGCTGAGGTATTTTTAATACCATGGCGGTGAGGTGTTTTTACTAACGTGGCGGTGAGGTGTTATTAATAATGTGGAAGTGAGTTGATATGAATACCATGGCGGTGAGGTGTTTTTAATAACGTGGTGGTGATGTGTTTATAATAACATGGTGGTGAGGTGTTTTCAATAATGTGGCGGTGAGGTGTTTTTAATAACGTGGTGGTGAGGTGTTTTCAATAACGTGGTGGTGAGGTGTTTTTAATAACGTGGTGGTGAGGTGTTTTTAATAACGTGGTGGTGAGGTGTTTTTAATAACGTGGTGGTGAGGTGTTTTTAATAACGTGGTGGTGAGGTGTTTTTAATAACGTGGTGGTGAGGTGTTTTTAATAACGTGGTGGTGAGGTGTTTTTAATAACGTGGTGGTGAGGTGTTTTTAATAACGTGGTGGTGAGGTGTTTTCAATAATGTGGTGGTGAGGTGTTTTTAATAACGTGGTGCTGAGGTATATTTAATACCATGGCGGTGAGGTGTTTTTAATAACGTTGTGGTGAGGTGTTATTAATAATGTGGAAGTGAGTTGATATAAATACCATGGCGGTGAGGTGTTTTTAATAACGTGGCGGTGAGTGGATATAAATACCATGGCGGTGAGGTGTTTTTAATAACGTGGCGGTGAGGTGTTATTAATAACGTGGAAGTGAGTTGATATAAAAACCATGGCGGTGAGGTGTTTTTAATAACGTGGAAGTGAGTTGATATAAATACCATGGCGGTGAGGTGTTTTTAATAACGTGGCGGTGAGTGGATATAAATACCATGGCGGTGAGGTGTTTTTAATAATGTGGTGGTGAGTTGATATAAATACAATGGCGGTGAGGTGTTTTTAATAACGTGGCGGTGAGGTGTTATTAATAACGTGGAAGTGAGTTGATATAAATACCATGGCAGTGAGGTGTTTTTAATAACGTGGGGGTGAGTGGCGATAAATACCATGGCAGTGAGGTATTTTTAATAACGTGGAGGTGACTTGATATAAGTACCATGGCAGTGAGGTGTTTTTAATAACATGGCGGTGAGGTGTTTTTAATAATGTGGAAGTGAGTTGATCTAAATACCATGGCAGTGAGGTGTTTTAAATAACATGGCGGTGAGGTGTTTTTAATAACGTGGAAGTGAGTTGATCTAAATACCATGGCAGTGAGGTGTTTTAAATAACGTGGCGGTGAGTTGATATAAATACCATGGCAGTGAGGTGTTTTACATAACGTGGCAGTGAGGTGTTTTAAATAACATGGCGGTGAGGTGTTTTAAATAACGTGGTAGTGAGGTGTTTTAAATAACATGGCGGTGAGGTGTTTTAAATAACCTGGTGGTGAGGTGTTTTTAAAAACATGGTGGTTACGTCACAGTGAGGTGTTTTGAATAACGTGGAGGTGAGGTGTTTTTAATAACGTGGCGATGAGGTGTTTTTAATAACGTGGTGGTGAGGTGTTTTCAATAATGTTGCGGTGAGGTGTTTTTAATAACGTGGTGCTGAGGTATTTTTCATACCATGGCGGTGAGGTGTTTTTAATAACGTGGCGGTGAGGTGTTTTTAATGACGTGGCGTTGAGTTGATATAAATACCATGGCAGTGAGGTGTTTTTAATAACGTGGCGGTGAGTTGATATAAATACCATGGCAGTGAGGTGTTTTTAATAACGTGGAGGTGAGTTCATATAAATACCATGGCAGTGAGGTGTTTTACATAACGTGGCAGTGAGGTGTTTTAAATAACATGGCGGTGAGGTGTTTTAAATAACGTGGTGGTGAGGTGTTTTAAATAACATGGCGGTGAGGTGTTTTAAATAACCTGGTGGTGAGGTGTTTTTAAAAACATGGTGGTTACGTCACAGTGAGGTGTTTTGAATAACGTGGAGGTGAGGTGTTTTTAATAACGTGGAGGTGAGGTGTTTTTAATAACGTGGTGGTGAGGTGTTTTCAATAATGTGGCGGTGAGGTGTTTTTAATAACGTGGTGCTGAGGTATTTTTAATACCATGGCGGTGAGGTGTTTTAATAACGTGGCGGTGAGGTGTTTTTAATAACGTGGAATTGAGTTGATATAAATACCATGGCAGTGAGGTGTTTTTAATAACGTGGGGTTGAGTTGATATAAATACCATGGCAGTGAGGTGTTTTTAATAACGTGGCGGTGAGTTAATATAAATACCATGGCGGTGAGGTGTTTTTAATAACGTGGCGGTGAGTTGATATAAATACCATGGCGGTGAGGTGTTTTTAATAACGTGGCGGTGAGTTGATATAAATACGATGGCAGTGAGGTGTTTTTAATAACATGGCGGTGAGTTGATATAAATACCATGGCGGTGAGGTGTTTTTAATAACGTGGCGGTGAGTTGATATAAATACCATGGCGGTGAGGCGTTTTTAATAACGTGGCGGTGAGTTGATATAAATACCATGGCGGTGAGGTGTTTTTAATAACGTGGAGGTGAGGTGTTTTAAATAACGTGGAGGTGAGTGTATATAAATACCATGGCAGTGAGGTGTTTTAAATAACGTGGCAGTGAGGTGTTTTAAATAACGTGGAAGTGAGTTGATCTAAATACCATGGCAGTGAGGTATTTTAAATAACATGGTGGTGAGGTGTTTTTAATAACGTGGAGGTGATGTGTTTTTAATGACGAGGAAGTGAGGTGTTTTTAATTATGTGGAGGTGAGTGTATATAAATACCATGGCAGTGAGGTGTTTTAAATAACGTGGCAGTGAGGTGTTTTAAATAACGAGGAAGTGAGTTGATCTAAATACCATGGCAGTGAGGTGTTTTAAATAACATGGCGGTGAGGTGTTTTTATTAACGTGGAAGTGAGTTGATCTAAATACCATGGCAGTGAGGTGTTTTAAATAACATGGCGGTGAGGTGTTTTTAATAACGTGGAAGTGAGTTGATCTAAATACCATGGCAGTGACGTGTTTTAAATAACGTGTCGGTGAGTTGATCTAAATACCATGGCAGTGAGGTGTTTTACATAACGTGGTAGTGAGGTGTTTTAAATAACATGGCGGTGAGGTGTTTTAAATAACGTGGTGGTGAGGTGTTTTAAATAACATGGCGGTGAGGTGTTTTAAATAACCTGGTGGTGAGGTGTTTTTAAAAACATGGTGGTTACGTCACAGTGAGGTGTTTTGAATAACGTGGAGGTGAGGTGTTTTTAATAACGTGGCGGTGAGGTGTTTTAATAATGTGGTGGTGAGGTGTTTTCAACAATGTGGCAGTGAGGTGTTTTTAATAACATGGTGGTGAGGTGTTTATAATAACATGGTGGTGAGGTGTTTTTAATAACATGGTGGTGAGGTGTTTTTAATAACATGGTGGTGAGGTGTTTTTAATAACGTGGTGGTGACGTGTTTTTAATAACATGGTGGTGATGTGTTTTTAATAACGTGGCAGTGAGTTGTTATTAATACCATGGTGATGAGGTGTTTTTAATAACGTGGTGGTGAGGTGTTTATATTAACGTGGCGGTGATGTGTTTTTAATAACGTGGTGGTGATGTGTTTATAATAACGTGGGGGTGAGGTGTTTTTAATAACGTGGTGGTGAGGTGTTTTTAATAACATGGTGGTGAGGTGTTTTTAATATGTGGCAGTGAGGAGTTTTTAATGCCATGGTGGTAAGGTGTTTTTAATAACGTGGTGGTGAGATGTTTTTGATAACGTGGTGGTGAGGTGTTTTTATTAACGTGGTGGTGAGATGTTTTTAATAATGCGGTGGTGAGGTGATTTTAATGCCGTGGTGGTGAGATGTTTTTAATAACGTGGTGATGAGATGTTTTTAATAATGCGGTGGTGAGGTGATTTTAATACCGTGGTGGTGAGGTGTTTTTAATAACGTGGTGGTGAGGTGTTTTTAATAATGCGGTGGTCAGGTGATTTTAATACCGTGGTGGTGAGGTGTTTTTAATAACGTGGTGGTGAGGTGTTTTTATAACGTGGTGGTGAGGTGTTTTTAATATGTGGCAGTTCTGTGGCAGTGAGGAGTTTTTAATGCCATGGTGGTGAGGTGATTTTAATACCGTGGTGGTGAAGTGTTTTTGATAACGTGGTGGTGAGATGTTTTTAATAATGAGGCGGTGTTTGTCCCACTGCAGCGATGTGTGGTGAGACGAGCACAATGAGCCAATCTACATTAGTATATAATAGTACGTACCCGTACGTGCGTGCCATACGAGCAAAAAGAAAAAAAATAAACCATCTTGCCAAAAGGTGACGACGTGTGACTTCTTTAAGGTAACTCTGAGGTGAACAGAGCTGCTATCCACCAGGAGCGACTCCTTGAGGAATATCTGCCTACGAGAATCGTTCTACAGAGTAACTATGAAAAATATGCTTTTTCCTCATAACGTCACCAAATGACGTCATAATGTCTCAAGCTTGACATATCTAGAAAGCACTCATCGAGGTGTTCAATTTGAGGTACTACACAATATGGTTCCTAAAACTTGAAAATTTGACCTTGGGGTCAAATATGATTGACCTGAGGCGCTAACCATGAAGGTCAAGGCCAATCACCACCAACAATTAATCAGCTGAGCGCCAGACCATGAACTATATTCCCATGAAGTTTGAAGACGATCCGATCAAAATTACTCAAAAAATAAGGGTTTCGTCGACTCCCCTGATTTGCGACAAAGTGACCTTGACCTTTGAACTTGACCTTCAAAATTTTATGCACTGAAAGGGACCTCTATAGGCCTCTGATATGCGAAGTTACAAAAATTTCCAATGATAACTGTGCTCTGCAGAATTTTTTATACGTGATTACAGACAAACAAACAAAAAAAAAAACATATAATACAAGCTGACTATCAATCTTGCAAAACTTCGTTTTGGCAAGATAAAAAAACATTTTGAAACTGCGAGCCAGAAACAACAACCAAACAGGCCGTTCCTTCGCTCTCGTAAACGACGACTGGATTGGGGCATTGTGTTTATCTATAAATGCGCATAAGAAATCGAGAAATTATTAAAATACAGTAAGTCATCACTATCCGGAAGTGGTGCGTGCCGTACAGAATGTTCACATCATTTCACGAATTATCGCTTGTATTGAAGTAACAACTACTGTGATACTTACACACAGAGTTCATTAAAATCCAAATTAAAATCAAGTTTACCTCCCTGTCTTTGCTTGCCATGACATTCGCTGCCATTGACCATTGCCAGTCCTACGCCATGGGAACGAAGGCGCCGATCCCCATCGTAACCCGCACGGCACGTGACGTCATCGTCGGCCAGCCACGCCTACGCAGCAACGTGTCCTTTTATTGGTTTGGTAAGTAAATGACCATAACTTGGGAAGCACTTGTCCGATTAATATCAAACCTTGAAAAGGCACATCCTCAGGTCCCAAGCAATATACCTAGCAAGTTTAAATTAGATCGGACCAATGGTTGTCGAGAAACAGCGGTCACACACACACACACACACACACACACACACACACACACACACACACACACACACACACACACACACACACACACACACACACACACACACACACACACACACACACACACACACACACACACACACACACACACACACACACACATACACACACACACACACACACACACACACACACACACACACACACACACACACACACACACATACACACACACACACACACACACACACACACACACACACACACAGAAACGCACACGCACACGCACATACACGCACACACGCACACACACACGCACACACGCACACACGCACACACGCACACACACACACACACACACACACACACACACACACACACACTAACACACACAAAGATTGCTGGAATTATAGATAGATTATGCAGTACATCTCTGCAGTGTCTGTGTTATCACTGAACTATTCCCTCAAACTTTTGTGAAATCGAACCAAACTTCTGGGCTGCACCTTGCTCTCCTGTGTGTACGTCATAAGTGTATTTGTATTTAATTTTTTGAAAAAAACAAAACTTTTTTTTAAAGCTTGAATCTTCAATATCAATTGCTTTTAAAAATGTAATATCACAAATATTTTGGTATGTTGGCTAAATCAAGTTATCTTTCCGCTGGATCTCATGCAACATTGTAATATATATATAATGCCAAAGATATCATTTTCCCATCATGAGACGGACAGTATATTGTTCCAAAAGCAGCCAAAATGTCTGACAACGTTGATGATGTGGCAGGCATCAAATATGAAATTTACCTTCTCATTTGGATCCAGAGAGTGAGGGAAGTATGGCTTGTGTCACATTATCTGCCTGCGCCTGAGTTCGCCAGAACTGAGTGACGTACCATCACAAAATTAACAAAAGGGTCAATTAAAAGTCACTTTTCCTGATGAAAATTCCTTCATTTACTCACTTGTGAAAGGAAATGTCACTGTGTTTCTTCCTCTGGTTCTTGCACCCATGGGAAGCACAGTTTTCAGGCATTTTTGTAGTCGTGTAACACTATGCAGTTGATGTGTCAATGATGAAAGTTGCCCTGTTTAATGTACTGTACAAACAATGTACCCGCACTACAGCCGATGTGGTTCCTGTGTGCAACACGTTCTTTTGACACATCCCTTTATTGGGGCACTGTTTTTGGATAGGCAACAGACTGGTGCCTGCTGCCTCAATTTCTCCCAAGCCTGGGTTATGTATGTGAAGCAAAATCATGCATACTGCTTTTTTACATATATAATACTTAATGGTTCTATAGCTTGCATTATACCAATTGCACCGGTCTGTGGGCTGACACCAAAGGCCTGAAGCATTATTCCTGAAGCCTAAGGCTTGTACATACTGTCACCTTTACAAAACCCATATGATGCCTTTCAGCTCCAAGCTTTCAATAATTATCCTTTTAACAGTTCTTTAGATTGTTTAACACTGAACGGAAAACTTATAGGGAGGGCTTAGCGATTGTAAATATGACACTTCCGAAGATGTCTGAGGCTTACAAAACAGACGAATGATTAATTTTTTCAGGTGCAATTGTGGGTATTGTCTGGCCAGCTGTCCAACCAATGGGTATGGAGTTGACATGTAGAAGTACTTGCTCTATTATACCGTGTATAGATCGTTCCATTATGCTATATAGATGGCAGTCTTTCAATTTGGGTCGTGGTTCCTGGCAAAGCGTGCCTTCCAGTTGTCAATACGTAACTCGATGGTTGAAAAAGTGTTTGTCATCAGAGGTGCAATCGTAAGATCATGTTAAAATCATGTCATATGAGCTGGAAATCCTTTAATTATCCAAGATTTTCAACACATCAGAGTCAAGTGTTAAAAATGAAAGAAAATATAAATTTATTGGGGTGTGGTGTGGGAATTTTTTGGGGGGTGGTGTAGACATTGAATATAACTTTCCTGCAATTCTGCAGGTTATATGCAGATCGGTTTCCCATTAAATTGTCATATACAGCTTAACTCTACTCTTTGTATTCAAATTTATTTCACCTATAATGCAACTCTCGTGAAAATCTATGCATAAATTTTCCCATTTCGGATTTTTAAGGCATTCTACTTGTACAAGCGTCAATGAAATCAATCATCATTTTATCCCAAATATAATGCTCAATAAACACACAAGGAGTCAAAATGTCTCCTCCCCCTCCAACCATGAATGGTCCCACACCAGTGAAACTCTGCACCCATGTTTGTCCTTATCGACACAGTTTACAGTCAGTGGGTTAGGGAGAGAGTGTTTCGTGATGCAAATTGAATATATGGAACTTGTTGTTTTTGACTGAAACGTTTGTACAAAAAAAACCGCCAAAAACTATTGACTACCCCTCTAAATGCAAATGCTGATCATGAAGTTCGTGGTCTTGCACGAAAAATTTTATTCTACGTACTTTACCTGAATTTATACGTAATTGCTTTACAAAGAAATTTTTAACCTTTTGCCTCATCACCTTCATTTAGTTTTTCTCCTTGGTTAGGCCACAGACTTTCACGAGGAAAAAATGGGATGATAGATGCCTTCAACATTTTCATGGGTTGGATGGGCGATTGTTGTCAGTGTTCTGGTAATACTCGATCCCCAACAAAAGTACTATCGTATGATGAAAAGACACAGATATGATACAATTCTTTTTTTTTTCTAAATCGGCACAGAAAAGGATCATAATAAGGAGTACGCATTATGATCCTCGTTTCAACTTCTCCCTGACATTCAAATGGATTGCCTGTATGCCAGACATGTCAAACCTCGTTTCACAAAGCTTAAACAGAACCATGTGGTTGGACATTGTAAATGTATTCGTCTTTATAAATGTATATTTACAGGAATATCATTTAACAGCGATGAAAATATAGTACAACAGTTTTCCACTGGAAACGTACAGAAAATGAGGGCACGTAGGATTTGTTTTAGAATAAAACTACAAAGCCACAAGTTCAACCAGTAGCTATGACAGCTTTCATTGAAAGCAATAGATATGAAGAAATCATCTGAAATGTATATGTTCGTCGCATGAAACACTCTCCGTATATGTAATACAAGAGCTGAACGCCTACAGACACAAAGTTCAACTCGAAAAGCAAAGTTCTGCGTCACAACATTCAATTCTATGACAAAAACCAAAGCATTATATACACAAGAGAGTGCATTTTAGCTGGGGTTTCCATTCCCTTGATAGTTACAAACGCACTTACATTTATACATCATAACATACAAAGAACAAAATGTCTTGTACAACATGCGCAACATGCGAATACACGAAGCATTTAACAATGAATTAATATCCATAAGCTTCCTCAATGGAAATATAATGATTGCCACATGAATGTGCACCATCGTCCAGCTTGTCTTTCTTCTCTTGGACTTTTAGTAAGTCTTGGGCTTAAGCAGGAAGGTAGTAATAGTCTTTGAAGAGTTGTGGTCGAAACCCATGACGTGTTCCATGAACTTTGTCACCACGGTCTCCACACTGGGAATTCGCGACGCCGCATGGTCTTGGAGTGCAGAACCAACAGGGTCGATGCCTCTGGAGATAAGGCTTTATCATAGTCCATCGACCTGATTGCCTCGTCATGATCATGAATCGTCTTGAAACCCGATAAGCGGCATTTCAAAGCAGCCTCGTTGCAGTGGCTGTCTGGTGTCGAAACGAGACAACAAAAGGTTATATTTATATTTGAAACAATGCAGTTATTATGGCAGTTCATTGGAAAAGGAACTCCATCTAACTCTATACTGTGATAAAAAAAAAAACATCCTTTATTTTTGGTATGCAGAAGTCTCAGCTCATGGAAGAGCTATCCTGACATGGGAGGCAACAGGTTCAGAGACAGAACAGAAACTAAATATCAAAAAAGTTTTGCTGAGATATTTATGGCCATCTAACATGGATAGTTGTCTATTCATTGACTAAGTTAAGCTGATAATCAGAAGGTCTTGAATCTCGAATACATAGGTGTACTGCATATGTGTATGGTCAGCAACACACCTTGTGCAGCACTTCGGTACTGAATCTCGCCCAGAAATTTCACCGTCAGTTCCAGGATGTCTGCCTTTTCCAACTTGGACTGTGGCAAGGGCTGCAAAGCAGGTAAACATAAGTCGTGTGTTAAGGAATCAGTGATCACGAGTAGCAGGTAAAATAATATGATCCGAGTTCTTTCACTTGTAGCAGGTCACAGCTAGGGTGTCTATAAGACTATAATCATCATGAGTTTCTTTCAACTAACTTTTAGCATCTAGCTTTGCTTCGAGCAACGTGTTTTTAAGATAGGGTCATTGCAGGGGAAGTCTGAGATGGATTATTCACAATGAACTGACCTCTGATTTCATGTTCTCGAGGATTATCGTTTTGAGCTGCGTGAGCAGCTCGTTGATTCGGTCACGTCTTTTCTTTTCGATGAGGGGTTTTCGTATCTGTCAAAAACAAAGAAAGTGTACAGCTCGTTAAAGTTGAGAGCCAGTTATGAATCCAAAAGAAAAAAAAAACCCATAAAAGATCAATGAATCAAAAGGAAAATGAAAGATATGTATCATGATACGTTTAAGATTCACCTTGCGATATTGCTGTGATGAGATCGTTGCAAGTTCAACAATTGGAGCCATGTAGGACAAAATAAAAATAAAAAAGGAGCGAAATTATAAATAGGTGTCCAAAGACGGAGCTTTCTTGGAGACGTCTGCAGAGGTCGAGGCGGATCGGAGTGGTGTTCGGTGTACCCACCGGCAGCTTGACTCGTTTTATATAGGCCGGCGATGGCGTCACGGCGATCCGGACCATTGTTTACACACCCATTCCCACCATCTTTCCTCCAATGGAAGAGCCTGGGAAAATGGCTTGGGGCCAGTTCGAAGGGGCTTTGTCATGGCGAACATCTGTCCATCCAAAAGGCTCCCCGGGAACAGCTTTGTGGGTAGAGCTGGATGTTCATTGAAGAAAGATTATACGATTTATACCCCAAGAGGTTGCCTGTGGCGGCAAAGATAACGTGACAGCTCGATAGGGTGATCTGTACAATTGTCACTAATTGTGTTCATCATGTGTTAAAGAGCACTATAACACACACGCACACACACACACACACACACACACACACACACACACACACACACACACACACACACACACACACACACACACACACACACACACACACACACACACACACACACACACACACGCTTTTGGTTAGTTTAACATTACCAATTATAACCAAGAATTGCACAGCAACAGGTCTTCATAAAGCAATGAGTAAGAAATTAAATTGTTTTACAAACGATACCAATTCTACAACACCATGGATGCTTATCACATTTATTTTAACATGACAGAGTATTGTTTGTACAGGAGAATATATTCAAAATAGTTGTATTTATAAAGTGATAACTTCAATTTCATCTCTTCTGGTGAAACTTCCCAAAACTAGAATCACTGCTCACCTCCAATCATTCGTTCCTCCTTTTTTTTACCGTTCGTGGAATATCAACTTCCACATTCTCTTCCATCTTATTATTCTCTCCAGGTCTTCAAGACAGACACCATCTCAGATTGTCCCAAATTCAAAGCTATGATCTTTTCTACAAACATTAACACCCCTGCCTCTCCCAACTGAGCCCACCTCCTTCCACATTTCCAGTTTTTTCATTACTGAGAGTTTTCTTCTGTATCCATATTGTCCCCTACCCCTCATCCCTTATTTGTCCAAGTCTCCCTCTATATTATCCTTCTGCTGTTCCTTTTGTTCTGTTGTCATGATCCGTTCGGTGTTCTAACTCTTCGATCAATCATGCCTTTGCAAACAAAACAAACAAACAAACCGAGAAAGATGTCGTGCAAAGCACAATATTTGCGAAGTCCATAAAACAAGTTTGACCTGAAAAATAATTGGTGGTTGAATTCAATGACAAAATATGCAACTCTTCTTTAAATTTCAAGTGAATCAGATGAAAATTGACAATTTTAGAAATTCGGCCCCGATGTTGACCTCAAAAATAATTGGCTGGTTGAATTCAGTGACCTAAAATATAAATCCTCTTCAAATTTCAAGTAAGTCAGATGAAAATGGACAATTTTAGAAATCTGGCCTATGTTGACCTTTTGGCCTAAGTTGACCTCAAATAGTTGGTGGTTGAATTCAGTGATGTGATATGCAAATCCTGTTCAAATTTCATGTCAATGGGGTTGAAAATTGCAGATTTTATGAATATCACCTAAATTGTTGACCTTTGGGCTCTGTTGACCTTTTGACCAAAAAATCAATAAGCTTCTTCTTTACGACAAACTCTACCAAGTGGTGAAGCTTCGTGAAGATCGGTTTAAAATTGTGACCTGTCGGCGATTGACATACATCCAAACAAACAAACAGACAGACAAACAGACAAACAGAATAACCCACAAGACCAACCAATATACATGAAAATTCTTTGATTTTCACAAGTGAAAATTGATTGAACACTGACTGTCTGGATCATCAGCTGCTGGCCTCCATTCTTCGTGGAGGTATGGACACTATTTCAGTCCAAGGTCAACCACATCGCTAAGGGTCCACATCAATCGGTCCATGACCTCAGCTGTGTTAAAAAAAAAAAACACACACACACACACACCTCAAAATAATGAGCAATAACTTGTGACTCCAAACGACACTTTGAAGAAAATGTTTTGTGCGATTCCATCCGGCGTGAATATTATTATTGGTTTGATCCCATTATAAGTGCCTTAATTCTATACATTGCAGTTTTTGGCACGGAAACAGTACGCAGCCACCGGCCTGAGATCTGAATGATTCATCAGTTAGTCCATGAGACAAATCCCAGGAAATGCACTTCCACTCCTCTCAGGGGTGGCAAAGGTTCGATGGCACCAAAACGTCGGGAAGCCTTTCAGGGATTCAGATCAAAAGAGTTCCCATTCCTCCGAGTGGACCGAAACTTTTTGGAGTCATATAATTACATGACCCCCTTAATCAATCTCTTATCCCACCCAAAATTTGCAACAACAAATAAATAGACTAATCTATTTCAAAATTCTTTGGCACTTGTTAAAACCATTAAAATTATAAATTCAATAAAGGATGTTTACAGACAAAGTAAAATATAATTAAATCTGATGATAAACCAAAAACTCAGTTTTTGTACATCTCCCAACGCGATGCATATAATTGGTTGATGTATATGAGCATTCAAAGTAATCACAGGAGACTCCTCCACATGTGATCCCCTGCCCCTAATTCAGTCAAAGCCAGGCCCCAATATTTAGAAATAAATACCGATCTCAGAACACAAGAAAGTTATTATTATCTATTTGTGTTTAAGGAAAAATACATGCAAAGCAAAAAAGAAACAAAAGAAAAGTATAAAAAAACTGCAGGAGCTGTAGTGTGCTGGTACTGCACTCTTGTTTATGTAATTCAGTATTATTACTACAACGAATACTTGGGTGCATCTAAAACTGGATGTTTACATAGACATGCCATCAGCTGTAGCTAACTTACAATATCTTTATTTTTGCAGGTAACACCCAGGCATTAGATATAGTTAATCACTCACCCTGGAGGAAAAAAATGCACTAAAGGCAAACTTTGTAATTATAGTGCCTATTATATGAACCACTGAATAATCTCCAAACAGCAAAAGCTGCTGATACATTGCAAGAGCTGCACACATCAGGGGAGACAAACGTGTGACGTTATCCATTGCCAAAAACGACCTTGACAGAAGTCAAGTAGCATCGATCGGGCCTGTTACAGATCTTACAGTAATCCAAAACAGCTCGCCTCAATTACAGATTAAAATGAAGATGAAGTCAAACACAAATCTGAATATGATCATGCTTTTACTAAAGCACAGAAAGTAAATACAAACATTCCCAGTCGGCGACTGGCTTTTGAGGCGAGGTTGGAAATGTGACTTTCCCAGGAAAGGTCATGGCAGATAGTGAGACCTAGAAGCTTGAAAGAAAAGACTTCTTCCAGAGGATTGTTGAGAAAGTGGATGGGGGGGTTTTGTAAACGGTCCTTTCAAAGAGACATAGTGAGAGTGTGAGATTTGTCTGGATTGAAAGACATGTTCCACGTGTTGGACCAGTTTGTGATTTTATCCAGATCTGCAGTGAGCGAAGAAGCTGCTGCTTGCCGGTCTGAGGGATGACAGATGGTACGGCAGAGGGTGGAGTCGTCGGCAAAGAGAAATAGAGGATTTTCCAGAGAGTCCGAGAGATCATTGATGAAAACCAGAAAAAGAACAGGGCGCAGAACGCTACCTTGAGGAACTCCAGCCTGCACAGGAAGAGGGGATGAAAGAACTCCATTTAGGGCCACACGTTGACTGCGACAGGAGAGGAAGTCTACGAGCCATGAGTGGAGATGGCCTTGAATACCATGGGAAGAGAGTTTGGTGAGTAGGGCAGGGTGCCAGACTGTGTCAAAAGCACGTGATATGTCCAGGGATATGGCTCGGATTTCCTGTCTGGCATTGAGGACCTCCATCTAATCCATTGATGGGAGAGCATATCCAGGGTAGAGTGACCTGGTCTGAAACCAAATTGATGATTGGAAATCAAGCCATTGGAGAAGAGGAAGGATTTCATGTCTGAAGCGATGATGGATTCCATCACCTTGCTGATGATTGGGAGAAGGCTGATTGGTCTGTAGTTACAGGGATCTGTTTTTGCACCTTTTTATGCAGGGCAGTGATGTTAGCAGATTTCCAAGCAGATGGCAGATGACCTTGGGCAAATGAGAGGGTGAATAGAACAGAGAGAGGGAGAGCAAGAGCAGAAGAGCAGGCTTTGAGGACATGTGGGCTGATGCCGTCTGGACCGGTTGCAGAATCTGAGTCGAGGTTTGAATGCAAACTCTCCACCTTGTCAGGAGAAAAGGATACAGAGTCCAGGGACAGTTGGGTGCGACTGGGTAAAGTGGGTAGAGATAGTGATGGGTTTGGGACACAAGATTTAGCTGCAAACACCGAGTTTAGACATTCAGCTTTATCACGTGTGGAATCAGCAGTGCGGCCATTTGAGGTAAGGGAGGGGATGGAGGGGGAACATACACCAGAAACAGATTTGATTAAACGCCACCAGGATTTTGAGGAGGGAGAGAGGTTTGAGAGTTCAGACTTGAGATGAGAAAGATGTTGTTTTCTGGCTCTCCTGAGGGTAGATACACACTTGTTCCGAGCTTTGTGGAAAGAACTGAGATTGCCCTCAGTTGGGTTTGCTTTCCATGAGGCAAAGGCAAGTTGTTTCAGGACAACTGCCTCGCCACAAGCTTCAGTAAACCAAGGGCGGGAGGAAGGGTAAGACAACTGAACACGAGAGGGGATAAATCTGTGCATGAGGGAGAGCAAGTTTCTTTGAAAGAATTCCCAGGATGAGTTGATGTTTGAGAAAGTAGTGATAGGAGACCAGTCTGTAAGTTTGATGGCTGCTCGGAGACCCTGCCAGTCGGCTTGAGTGAAATGCCAGACTCGACGGCGGTGAGGTGGTTCTCTGATAACAGCCAGAGAGATGTCCACTTTGACAAGGACGTGGTCAGAAGAACCAATTGGAGCGAAGGAAGAGCAGCTGATATTGTCAGGGAAATTTGTCAAAATCAGATCCAGAAGAGATGGAGTACCATTGGTTGAGATCCGGGTCGGGAAGTTGACCGATTGAGTCAGTCCCAATGAATCGCAGAAAGCTTTTGCTGAGGTTTCATGGCAGGTGAGAGAGGTACCCACAACGAGCCAACTGGCGTGATGACAATTGAAGTCACCACATAAGAGGAAGAGAGAGTTTGGATGAGAAGATAGAAGATGGTCCATGTTTTCGGATAGTGAGGTGTAGATGGAGTCGTCACTGTTCGGTGGACGGTACAGTACACATATAAACATGAGGTGGGAGTGGAAGCCGAAGCCAGAGGTATTCCTGGGGGTGTGGGGGAGTGAGAGCAGTGCATGGAGAGTGAGGAATAGAGTCTTTGATGAAGAGAGCAACACCTCCACCAGGACGAGGCTCAGGTCTGTCATACCGTAAGAGGGAGTAACCAGGGAGAGATACTTGGGAGTCAGACACGTCTTGGGAGAGGAAAGTTTCTGTTAGGCAGATAATGTCTGGTTTGTCAGTGGCAACCTGCATGGAAAGATCTGAAAGGTTTGAGCGAAGGCCCCGGATATTTGAGGTCCACACTTTTAATGAAGAGGAAGGGGAGGAGGCTTTGGGTGCAGGAGGTGGAGGGGGAGGGGGAGGGTAGGACAAGGGACGAGGGGGGCAGGTAAGGAGGGTTGCTGAAAGAGTGTGGGGTATTGCAGAATAGCGAGGGGAGGGGCCGAATGAGGAGGAGAAAAGGCTCTGTGGTGCTGGGGGAGAGGGGGACAAGAGACAAGGAAGAAGGCAGTTGAGGATTTGAGGAGGTGGAGTGAAGAGATGGAGGTGAGAGGGCAGTGGAGGGAGGCAGGTTGGTGGATGAGAGGGGGGAAACTTTGACAAGGAAGAGTGAGGGGGATGAAAGGTGGGAGAAAGGTGAGGGGGAATTTTTGAGAGAGGTGAGAGGGAGGCTTGGAGGGAGAAGAGTGGGATGGTTGCTTTGAGAGTGACATTGAGGGGTGAGGGAGGTGAGTTGGCACTGAAGTTGGAAAAAAAGAATGGTTGATGGAAAGCGAGCATCCATGGCAAACTGTGGTTTTTAAAAGTTTTAGGTCAGAGATGCGATTTAACACAATTCTTGATGGATGCAATGAAGGCGAATTCAGAGCATGGAGAGAAGAAGCGTTGTAATAGTTGGATTTTTTAGGCAAGGAATGAAGGAGAGGTCGAAATGAGAGCAGTCTGTTAAAATAGCAGAAGAGTAGTGCATTGTGAAACAGTAAAGAGTACCACATGTGTGAGAGAGGAAGATGAAGCATTATAAGATCGTTTTTGTTGTTAAAAATAATGTATGAGAGAGTTCAACAGATTCGGTCATGGAAGTGTAAAAAAAAAATCGAGGAAGAAGACGAGGAGGAAGTTAAGAGGAAGAAGAAGAAGCAAAATCGGGAGAAGGTGAGCGTGTGTATATGTGTGTATATGTATATGTATATGTATATGTATATGTATATGTATATGTATATGTATATGTATATGTATAAGTATATGTATATGTATATGTATATATATATATATATGTATATGTATATGTATATGTATATGTATATGTATATGTATATGTATATGTATATATATATATATATATATATATATATATATATATATATATATTTTTTTTTTGTTGTTGTTGTTGTTAATATTAATGTATGAGAGAGTTCAACAGATTAGGTCATGGAAGTGTAAAAAAATATAAAAAAAAATAAAAAATCAAGGAAGAAGACGAGGAGGAAGTTAAGAGGAAGAATAAGAATCGGGAGAAGGTGAGCGTGTTGTTGTTGTTGTTGTTGTAGGGTATTTTTTGTTTTGTTTTGTTTTGTTTTGTTTTGTTTTGTTTTGTTTTGTTTTTGAGATAAGAAAGAGATTAGTTGGGAGAATGGGGGATGTTTAGAAAGTGGGGAGGATCAAAATTGAAGGTAATGGGGAGGATAGAAATTGAAGGTAATGGGGAGAAAAAACAAACAAACAAAAAAAATTAAAAAAACGATCGAACACCGAGTGGAACCGGTAGGCCTCAAGCCTAGGCCTAGGCCTCAAGCACCAGGTAAGAACGTCGACAAAAATACTCACAAAATAGCACGATTTTTGAAACAAAACCGAACTAGCAAGACACAGTAACATGTAGGTGAGAAAATTAAACAGTTAAAACGGGACAAATAACAACCGGAAACTTACCTTTCTCGGCTTCACGCTGTCGAAACCAGGGCATTTAAGATCATCGGCATCTCCCGCAATGAAGCTGAGTCTTTGGGCCTCTCACTCAATCACAGCAGGTTGGTCGGTGGTCTTTCTGTCTTCTACCGACTCCTCTCCAGCCTTGCCCCCCCTGCTCTCTCTGCGATTTGTCCCCACCACATTTCCACAGGGCGCTCAAGGTCCGCCAACAACCCCCTTCTGGTAAAACTACGAAAATCACGAATCACTGCTCATCTTCACTCTTTCATTCCTCTTTTTTCCCGCCTTTGGAATAAACTTCCTCACTCTATTCTTTCCCATTCTTCCCTCCAGGTTTTCAAAACAGCTGTTCACCACCACCTCTTATCTTCCCCCATCCAAATCCTCGATCTTTTCTACCCCCGATAATCCACCCAAGCCCACTTCCTTCATTTCTCCTGCTTTCCTTCCTGAAAGTCCCCGAAATGTCCATCTTCTCTTCGCCATGTTCCCCGTCCCATCCCCATCCCTCTCCCTTCCACAGTTCACCTAATGTGTCTGTTCCCCACTGTTTTGTCCCTTCCACTCCCGCCCCTCTTGTCTCATGCCTCCTTGCTGCGAGTTGTGTGTTAGCTCTCATACGAGCCTCGACCAAGGTATACAAAAAAAAAAAAAATCATCAATGGCACTGATACAATGAAAAAGTCTAAACGTAAGCAAATGTCCATCCAGTGGTTTTGTGATGCAAACACTGACGACGCTTCACAGTGCAAAACCCGCAGGGCACTCGGAAGAGCGCATACAACTTCCACACAATGCCTGATCCAGTAAAACATTTAGGGGCCCAAGAAAGTTTTGAGATATCATACAATACATCATTTTTGGCCCAATCTCTCAATGGTGAAGAATCACTTAAAAAAAATTCTAGGAACCGGATCCAGATCCGGATCTTCACCCAAATCAAATAATTTCATCCTTGTCACACACCCAACCTGCCCACAAAATTTTATCTGAATCTGTTCACAACTTTGAGATATCCCACACACAAACAAACAAGAAAGATGCCATACATCACACGATACTTGTGAAATCCAAAAACAAATTTGACCTTAAAAAATCATTGGTGGTTGAACTTAATGATAAAATACACAAATCCTCTTCAATTTTCAAGTCAATCGGATGAAAACTGAGGATTTTAGAAACCCCACCTAAGTTGTTCGCCTTTGGCCGATGTTGACCTTTTTTATCTCAACAACAATAGGCTTCTTGCTCATGACAAACTCTACCATGTGGTGAAGTTTCGTGAAGATTGGTTTGAAATTGTGACCTGAAGGCGAAAAACATAAAAAGACAGACAGACAGACAGACAGACAGACAGACAGACAGAATAACGCATATAACCAACCAATATACTTGAAAAATCTTCGATTTTCGCAAGTAACAAACAGACAAACAGGGGTGAAAACATAACCTCCTTCCACCTTTGGTGGCAGAGGCAACAAACAAATTAAACAGGAGGCCACAACGTTTTCAAGAAGACTTAGGATTTTGAATTCCACCACGATGCAACAAATGTGAGGTCATGTTTTCTGAAGAAAAGGTATCAAGAGAACAATATGTTTCTGAAAAGAAGCCAGATGACTGAGAGGATGAAATCATGTCAGTTACAGAAAGTCAACATGACGACGCCTACCTTTTGGAATCCGACCAAGACCGCCGAAATATTCCATACAGCTAAGCATCTCTGTATGGAACTTCTAAATCATGATGATGGGATGTCATGGCCTCCCACATCCTAAGAGTTGACAAAGGAAAATGTAAGATTGCCAGATTTGGCAAACAATTTTCATTTTTTTTTTGGTTTCTTCATTTTGATTCTTCTTCTTTGTTCATATGCAGCCCGAGGATGCATGGTCGCATAATTGGCTGATGGCATGACGATGCCATTGATGCAATGCCCTTTGCTGGTTAGGGTAGGAATTTGGCCAGGGTGCTAGCGATAGCTCTCCTACTCTTCAGGAAGGACATCGTGGGATCTATAACATCCACCAATGAATGCTGGCAGACGAGATGCCAGTTTAACGTCCATCCGAGGGATGGCACACACGTTGATGAATCACCCTGCCTGTGAGACACCAGAATGACAGTTTATACCTGGGTCGACATTTATATGCACTTTGTCTGTTCCTCTGGTGCTGTTCTCTATAATTATGCTCCATAATCTCAATTCTCTGTTCCATTTCTACTTCTGTTTTATCTTCTATTCCTCTGTCCCTCTTTTAATTTCTCTGTGTTCCATTTACACTCGACTATGTCCCTCTTTACCACTCCCCAGGTCGTCCTTACATCCTTCACTTTGGCCCTAATCCCTTCTTCTACTCTGGCTCGGCCGGCTGCCATATTGCTCCGCAAGCTTTGCTCCCATTCTGTCCTGCACAGCCATTGTTTTCTTCTGCGCGGCCTTCATTTTGGTCATGATGCTTGCCCCAACAAGAGGCTTTTGCACCAATTTTCTAACAGCTGCAGCTTTACTCGCGCCGTGAAATACCATTTCCAATCCCAGACCATGAACCAGACCTACACCTGAGCAGGGTATAACCATGGGGAAAGGTTAAAAGTGTAACAATATTAGCGGAGTGAGGATTGATGAGGCCCCCATTGCACCTTCCACTATTGGGATGATCGCCAACTGCTGGACTTGCCCTCCTGAAGGAATTGAGAATGAGACATGTCACGACGTAAATGTAACATTGCATGTAGTTCTGCTCTTTTTTCCTTTCCATAGAACCTTGGGGGGATTGGGTATGAATTTGGCAATGGGGATAGTAGAACATAGGAGACAAGACGTCACGAAGAATTGTAAAAAGAGGGGGGCTAGGGTAGTGTATATGAAGGAAAAGACATTGGATGGGTGCGGACGAGTAGAGCCAACCTCGAACTCTCTCTCCCAGCACTACCCCCACTATCCCAGGTATGTGCAAACCAGGGACCGGCTGACCGTGTTGGTTGGACCTGGTGTTTGATGGCATTACCTGGTTTACCTTTTTCCTTTCATGTTGTTTGCTCACCTTGCTGGATCACTTGCTCTGCATCCATTGCATCACTCGCCTCACTTCACCATTTGCTCCGTGGCCTATATTCCACCCCCACCTGTTATGTGGACTGCCACTTGCTGCAGCCTCATCCCAGGGGACACCGTTCCAATTATTACGGTGGTTTTGTTTTCTTTTCTTTTGTTTGAACTGCATTTACTGGAGCAGCATGCTACCACACTTATGGACTGCCCCTTTGCAGCAGCCTCATACCAGCTTCATGCTACTTTGCTTCACTTCTTGTGCCACGAATTGCCATGCCCATGAACTGCACAAGTGCAGCTCGGTGGAGGAAGTGGCTCGGTTCTTGTTGCTCCTTCCTTTGATCATTTTTGTTGAGAAGGCCACAACATTTATGACCTGTATGCCGGTCACGAACCTGCCAGATTGTTTTGTTAGATGTGCTGGTGAAGAACATGGACGTGGCAATAAATTAACAGGTGTCCCCCCACCCCACCCCTCCCGCCTTCACAATTTTCCATTTGAATTTTTAAAGCCCACCGGTTATATGTTTTAGTTTCAAAAATTCCGGCAATTTCGGTGGAGCATAAAGTTGTTTGTGTGAGTCAGTTAGGTAGTTCCCAACACATCAGGTGGGACATATCTAGTTTAAATTGTCACACACACTAAAGAGTAGAGTTAAAACGTACGAAATTGGGGTAACTTCACCTGCATGTCACACGGTAATGCTAACTTTTAATGGCAATGATGCAACTTTTAACCGATGTCTCCAGCTGTTGGACTCGGGGCGAGTCTGGGATATGGAAAGGGGTAGTGTTATGGATTTCAGAATCGGATCCGACTGATGCATACAAACATTTAGGTCCTCAGATAGTTATTTCCCAAAATGCATGTCCAGGATAAACCCATCCCCATGTCTGGTGGGATTCTAACTTTGATGCGTTGGAGAAGGGTAAATAATAGATTCCCTGTCTTATGGGATGGCCTTTTACTCTTAACGACAGACACATTAATGCACATGAGACAGCTGTTTGCCCAATGGAGGCTCGTCTACCCCCTTTCCATCAGGACACATTGGCTTGGAGGTGGACTATATATTCACACCCTGGACTTTCAAGACATTTGATGGAACACACCGCGGGCTTTTCTGAGCAGTTATTCTGATCATCAAATACAGGTGTGCATCATTTATGACACCCACCTCTTTCACCGAAGTTGGCGTCCACCTTTTTCCATCGACGTTCGACACCCACCTCTTTCACCGACGTTCGTGTCCACCTTTTTCCATTGACGTTTGACGCCCTGTTTTGCAGCTCTGTGGATCGTTGTTATTGACGTTTTATGAGCGCTTCACGTTTTCGCTTGGTAATTCTGGCAAATGGCTGCTTTCTGCCGTTCGTCCAGTCGCCATACAGTGCTGTTGCAATGATCGCGAGATTGTAAGTAGATGATGTACAACGATATGCCAACAGGCAAGGTGGATTTGACTGAAGCCTGCTAGAGGCTCCGCCCAGACTGGCTGACTATAAAAAGGACGAGAGGACCATTTTTGTGACAGTTGGCGACAGCTGTTTGCGGCTCTTACAGCACTAAAAGTTTTGTGATAGTTGGTGACAGCTGGGTGACGGCTATTTTCAGCACCAGGCAGTTTCAATCAGACGGTTGGTGAGCTGGCGACAGTTGAGTTTGTGACGGTTGGTGACGGCTTTGCAGCCTTGCAGCTCTGATCGCTGGTGACCGCCTCACAGTTCCTCACAGCCCCTCACAGCTCCTCACAGCTGTCGGTTGGTTGTGGCTCATGGTGGCTCCTGACGGTGGGTTACGCTTGGACTGTTAATGCTGGTTCTGTTCGAGCCCTGCTCTTGGCGTACCTGATTCTTGGCGTTCCTGGTTCCTGGGGGTAACGACGTGACGTCGATTGGTGTTCAAGCCTGTTTGCAAGTGAGTGTATGGCAAGGCAGGCGCTGGCAGCGGACCAAGGCACGCTCACACATTTCAGGACATTTTATTTGACGCATGACGACTTCCACTTGGTGAGCGAGAATGGATTTCTCTTCCCCCCTGAATGATCTGCTGGGTACTCTTGCCTCGTGTTTAATCGTTAAGGCCTAAGTCACATTTGCTCTACGGCGAGGATACGGCAGCCGTACGCCCTCTGAATTGACAGAAACGTGCGGCGGCCGCAGAGTTTCTGCGGTGGCCTCAGGGTGGCCCTATGCCCTTTGGCTATCTTTTACAGGCCGTAAGGTCGCCGTGGAATTATAATGCGGAGTTATAACTTTTTTCATTTCTACGTTCACCGTAGCAATTCGACAATCCGAAACAAAAAAACTGGTAAAAAAATAAAATAATAATAACCCACTCGTTACCGTCCGTCTGGCCGCACGTTCGCCTTAGGGCCCTCCTGCGGTCCCCTTGCAGGCATCTTGAGGCTACCTTGCATCTGCCTTGAAAATTCTATGGCCGCTGCAGGGCCCCCTTGAGGTCACCGTGCGACATCAAATCAAAGACCGTACGGCAACACCACGTTTTCGGTCTCCACAATTTCTAAGATCTAAGGCCGCAGTCACATTTGCTCTACGGCGAGGATACGGCGGCCGTACGCCCTCTGAATTGACAGAAACGTGCGACGGCCGCAGAGTTTCTGTGGTGGCCTCAGGGTGGCCCTACGCCGTTTGGCTATATTTTACAGGTCGTAAGGTCGCCGTGGAATTATAACGCAGAGTTATAACTTTTTTCATTTCTACGTTCGCTGTAGCAATTCGACAAGCCGAAACAAAAAAACTGGTAAAAAAAAAGAACCCACTCGTCACCATCCGTCTGGCCGCACATTGCCTTAGGGCCCTCCTGCGGTCGCCTTAGGGCCCCCTGCGGTCGCCTTGCGGGCACCTTGCGTCTGCCTTGAAAATTCTATGGCCCCTGCAGGAATGTCCTAAGGTCACCGTGCGACATCAAATCAAAGACCGTACGGCACCCCCACGTTTTCGGTCTCCACAATTTATAAATATGCCATGCGGCTCCCCAAAAAATAAAAACATATGTGACTGCTACATTGTGTGACCGTGGAAATGCTGCGGCCGCCGTATAATTGCTAGTGGCCGTAGATTTTGGAGACCCCACGGCCGCCGTGGCAAATGTGACTTAGGCCGAAGTAAGGCATAGTGATAAGCATCTGCTCTGTTTTTCTATCTATGCCTGATTAATTATTTATTTACTTGAAATTATTTTGATTGGTTTGAATTTACTTATTTTCACCACAAGGAAATGAAAAGTTCTTCTGTTAATTTATTTTTTCCTAATTAATAAACTCCTTGTTGACGTTCCAACCTGTCCGTGCTTGTTCTTTCCTTCCATTGATCCAGCTTGTCCGAACCTTGATCGACTGGGAGGTAATTACCAAACAAAATGACCTGTCATCGTCGGCATGCACCAGCGGTAAATGTTCGGCTGCCCTACTTTAGATTGAATCAAGATAAGATTGGTGCATCTCCGAGGGCGCGTTCCCTGTTCAGGAAGCGACGTGACCTCTAGTTAAATGGCAAATTAGACGGTGGACACTGGAACTCGTGGTGAACTGATTGGTGTTCGTGGTTGAAAAACAACCCACCGTACCACAAAGTTAATTGTGAGCAGTGGCCCCAGGCCCGGCTCTTCCGAGAAGAAAAGAGGATTAACCCCCTCATAATACACTCGGTACCCGTGGCCGTAACAATATATATATATATATATATATATACATGTGTATACATATACATATATGCGCACGCGCGCACACACACACACACACACACACACACACACACACACACACACACACACACACACACACACACACACACACACACACACACACACACACACACACACACACACACACACAGTTTGATTCTGATGCAGCATACTGTGTTACAGAGTGTCAGTGGTTTCTTGGCAAGGGTTATATTGGGTGGTTTGCCATTTCCTTCCTGGCAGTGGTTAGGGCAGGAATTTGTAATTTGGCAAGGATGCCAGCGATAGCTCGCCTATGATTTGCAGAGGAAACGTGGGATCTTTAACATCCATCAACTTATGCTGGCAGATGTGATGCCCAGTTTAATGTACATCCGTGGGACTACACACACACACTGATGAATCACCATGCCTGGATGACAGTTTACAGCCACTTCAAGATTCAAACCAAGACTCGAGAGCTTAGATGCGAGTGTGCATACCTCGAATATACATATCACACATTCTAATGCATCGTATTCTGTTACAGAGCATCGATGCTGCCGAAACAGTTTCTTGGCAAGGGTTACACTGGGTGGTTTGTCATTGCCTTTCCATATATATCTCAATTGCATTTTTCTAATGGCGATAATTCCACTCAATAATGAACTTTTCACGCAGGAACCACTTTATAGGTTTTGTGACGCACCTTCATCCTCACCCTAAACACTGCACGTCATTCTCTATGCACTGAATGAGCACCAGTCGTTTAGCGTGGGAGGTTCCTTCGGACTCCGTCCACGCAGCTGCTGACGCTTTGTGCCCCTTGACAATGAGGGGCAGAAGGGGGCTTCGGTGCGAAGAGGTGGAAGGGAGGTGAGCTGGAGATTGTGGGCACAGGGCTTTGTGCAGTGAGCCTGTGGGAAAGGCATTTGGACGCCATTCCCGGCACGCGGTGTAAGCGTGCATAGTCAATGATTAGGCGCAGCGTCCTTTATGATTAGTCCAACAGTCAGGAGCCAGAAGAGGCCACCTGTTACGCCGGAGGTCCGAGTCTGTTCACTTCAACTGCCTTGCCAATTTCAACCGAAGTTGTGGAAGAAAATCAAATTGCTGCACCCCTGACATCACAATTAATCTGCCAAATAAAGGTAATTATCAGGAAACATGATCAATCCCAGGGAGTTGCGATGTTTTATTCGGAGAGTTTCCCTCAATGGGACATGAGACACCATCATATAGGCCAACATGAGACTATAATATGTGACCACCATGTTGATTTCTGCCCTAAAACGTTTTGTTCAAATCAAATGTTGATTCACTCATTATCACCTGTGCCACCAAAGGTGGATGGAGATTATGTTTTCACCTCTGTTTGTTTATCTGTGAGCAGGATATGTCAAAAAGTTATGGACGGATTCAGACAAAACTTGGTGGACAGGTTGATGGGCAGATGATTCAAGTGATTCAGATGATTTAAGGATGAAATGATTCAATTTTGGTGAAGATCTGGATACGGGTACTATAATTTTTTGAGCGATTCTTCCTCATTGAGAGATAGGACCAAAAACGATATATAGCATGATATTTAAAAATCATATGGACAGATCTGAACGACACTTGGTGGACAGATTAGGTGTGTGACAAGGATGAATTGATTAGATTCTGGTGAGGATCCGGATCCAGATACTGGACCATTGAGAGATGGGACCAAAAACGATATATAGCACAATATTTCAAAAACTTATGACAAAACTTGGCGTACAAGTTGGTTCGGTGAAATGAACAAGCCGATGAGATTTTGGTCCAGATCCGGCTTGTCGGTTGGGATACAAAACGTAAACCGTTTAGTCTGGCGGATGTATGCACTCTGCTGAGTGCCGTTCTCGTTTCCTTAAGTGCTTGTAATTTATTTGCAGGTGCATGGATGTCTCAAATGTCCTTGTACTGCATGTAATTTCTGTACAAATTCCTCCATGAGCCTTCTCTTAGTTAATTCAGTGTTGAAAATAAAAACTAATTGATGCCTACAATGCTCACAACATTGCAGTAAGGTCATCAGCTGCCTCTTGATCTGTTTCATAGAAGGTGTAAGTTGTCACTTGTCATTCCATTTGCTCTATTCTATGTTTTATATTGATACTCAGTGAGTGACTTCGTGGTTGTAACCAGACTCAGTGGGATTTTGGCTAGAGAGTGCGTTCCGAGTACCTTGACCGAGTCACACGAGACTTTTTTTAAATTAAAAAAATATATTAATAAGGGTAGGTGCTGCTTCCTCACTTGATACTCCACATTTAGGGGATAAAACGAGAATAAAACCCTGTGGGTTGGCATTCTATCAGGGGAAGAGAGTGGGGGAAGCATGGTGGATGGGAGCGAGGGAGGGAGTGGAGGGGGGTGGGGGGAATCCCCACCGACTTTGGAAAGAAAAGCAACGTATTAAGATGGTGTCACCGATACCCAGTGGCCCAGAAAGTAACATCATTTCCTTAAGTTCAGCAGCTGTTTTTGTCTGGTCATTGAATGGCAAACATTCCAATGACAAGCTCCTTCATGAATAGCACACATACTGCTTTTCTTGCCGCATCATTTTTCTACTCCATGCTTATTATCCAATCATGCTGCTTGGCAGATGCAGCTTCTTATGAACTCCCACCATTTTTGTCGGTCTTGGGCCCAAGATCCAATCTTATTCCAGGCGACCTTCATTCCTTTCTCGACAGTACGTCACCGGGTTTCTCTTGGCCGTCCAACCTTTTTCTTGCTGTCAGGTGCCCAGCACATTGCTCTTTTCAGTATATCTTGATACTCTACGCGCAACACATGACCAATCCATCTCCACCTCCTAATTTTGATCTCCACTTTGATGTTTTTCCTCCCTGTTAGCCTTTCAACCTCTTTCATACTAGCCATATTAGGACAGATGATTCTCAAGATTTTCTTATGGCTGCTGTGGACGAAAAGCTCCAGTTTTCATGCTATATTTTGGTGATTTTTCCAAGACTCACGTCCAAATAGGAGGACTGACTTCACATTGCTGTCAAAGAACCTCATTTTAGTTTTGGTGTTATATTTCTTCGACTTCAAATTTTCTTGAGTTTCATGAATGCAACCCTTCCCTTTCCTATCCATTGTAGTAAATCTGCATCTCCCCCTCCTGTTATGGTAACCATGGACCCCAGATATATAAACTTGTCAACCTCTCTGATTGGTGAATTGTTGCACATGATTGCATGTAAGTTCATGCTTTCCTTTTTGACAATGTTACTTTTCAGCCCCACTTGCACCGCATACTCCTGTCGCCCATTTAGTCTCTCCTCAATCCGATGTAAGGATTGTGACATCAGGTAGATATCATCTGCAAAACAGAATTCCTTCGATATTCGATTTGGTTCCTCCGGGGTATCCCATTCCTTCTCTGCTCAGTTAAAAAAAAACTAATGGAGACAACATGCAACCTTGTCTGACCCCTGCAGCCACTTCAAATTTGGATGACAACTTATTGTTGCAAATTACACTGCATTTGTATCCATTGTATCAAACGTACACATTCATCCGGTACTCCATGCAGTATCATTACTGGACAGAACACAAAAAGGTAAAGAGTCAACAGACACAGTGGGGACAAGGAGAAACGATTCAAGTACAAAAGGACTTTCTACCCCGTAGTAAGACATAATTCTCTCAACAAGTTCCTCATGTACACAGCACACTGTATACATACACACTGAAAAGACCACAAAAGATCACTGCAAGATTTCTCCTGTTTCAACTAGAGCTTGTATACACCCACTGACCTTTACTTGCCTCTCATGTCTTCATGCTGTGGTTAATCTGTTTGTTGTTGTCCACATTTCTCTTTCTCCCCACTGTGTCTGTTGATCTTTCTTTCACCTTTTGTTTTTCTGCCCTTTAATGAGCCTTGACCTTTGTATATAAACACAACCACAGCAAACTTCCCGTGGGAAGAGTTTTAAAATCGGAAAACATCAAAAAAGGCCACTGCAAGACGCATGACAAGTAATTTGTGGCAACTTTCTCATCTGGTTTAGCTACAGAGAGATAAAACATTTCAGGACAAAACATTCTATCCATAAAACTTAAACGTCATGAGAATCGGAAGAAAATTATTCAAGTTATGATCGAAAAGTCTTTTTGTTAATCAAGTTACAATCTGAAAAAAAAATAAAACCAGGGATATCAGGTGCCAAAAACAAATCAGGAAAAAAAAAAAAACCAAGGATCATCAAACATCAGGTGCACCACTTCAATGCAGATCCACGATTATGAGACAAGAACATCTTGGAAGGCCAAGCAGTCTTTGAGATTCCGCATTGGCATTAATTGGCGAAACTATCAAAAAGGCGACCTGGGGAAGGCAATTTCGTTCCGATCAGGCAAACCTCAGTCGAGTTGTGGTGAAACGTGTTAAAATGTCCATAATTAGGTCATGGCCAGAAAAATGATGTCAACCCCACATACTTTATATTCCCATTATGAGTCCTTACAGTTTCTATAATCATGTACGTAATATATAGAAATATTTAAATGCACAATAGTATGTATACAGAATGAAACTTTGAAAATAGTTCCGCTACCCTCCTCAACACTTCGTTAGATTTTGGGATGGAGAGAACGTTCACCCGATGATGTTTAACGTTCAGTAGCACTGCAGCTATTGTCGATGACAAGACGCGTGCCATGAGTGGTGTGTGCGGAGAGGAGGGGATGGGGCAGGAAGGAGAGGATGGGAAGGGGATGCAATGAAGAGGGGAGGAGGGGATGAGACGCGTCTCATGAAGAGCATCCACGTCAAGTGATTCGCTTATGGTTTTTTTTTCCTTTCACTACCCTACTACTACTACTACCACTACGACAATGACTAATTATTTAATGATTCCAATTATTCTCACTTTTGTGTGGTCTGCTGGGGAGAGTTCCATTCTTCACGGAAACCACCGTGGGATCTTTAACGTCCACCAACGACCAAGGCTGGAAAACGAGGAATCCGGCCATACCCCTACACCCATCCGGGGGACGGGGCACAGATTCATACCTCCACCTGCATGTGAAACATCAAAGATCAGATCAGATTATGAACTATACATGCTACACGCAGTCGGTCCTGCCGAAACAGTCTCTTTGGCGAGGGTGACAATCCTTGAGTCAGGGCAGGAATTTGTAATTTGTTCAGAGTGCCGGCGATAACTCATCTACTCTTCACGAAGAACACTGTGGGATCTTGTCCACTAACTAATTTTGGTAGATGGGACGCTTGTTCAATGTCCATCCGAGGGATGACACCTACATCGATGAACCACTTTGCGAGTTGAACACGAGGATGACAGTTTAATGTATAGCTGGGTCGGGATTCGAGCACAGAGTAGACTAGGCAGCACTGTGCAGACAACTTGGCCAAGGTCTAAATTACCATCTCCTGGTCGGCACCATTATGCTTACTCGTCCTTGGCTGTCAGTGTTAATCTTCCAGAATGATATTGTGATTATTATCAATACAGTGCTCTGTTAACTCAACAACAGGCTCATTTTCCTTGTTTCCAATATTTTGAATAACATAATATGAATCATAACATGGTATGAATAACATGAAATTGTTTATTTTCTTGAGTTATTAAGATCATGGAACTCACCTTTAATCCAATATTGCGATCGCAATGTCGATGATGGCTCCGAAAAAGATGAGTTGATGGAGATGATCTGTACATAACCATCATGGCAGCCTCCTCTTTACCTCGAAAAACATGCCGTGCCCTCTAATACTATATTTCGATATATTGCATAATTTTTGGAAGTATTATGAAGGAGAGTTGTTTTTTCCACTCGCCAAGTGTGTAATTCAACTTAAATAAGGGTTTAAAAGTATATAAATAAATTCTTGCTTTTACCTCATTTTTACCCAGCGTCTGTTACACCACCCTATCTAACACATTACATTAGTTATCCATGCCTGTTGTTTGTGTCCTTAAAAACAGTAAGTTTCCTGTTTGGAATTATTTTATATTTTGTTTGATTGCCAGGCAGGCAAAGTACAAAATATTATCTCACTCCTCTCTACGCATGTGCAATCGGAATGAATTCAGAGCTTTATTATAAACTAGTAAGACCATGCCCCTGGAGTGGATGATGGATGGGTGCGATGTGAGGGGGAAGTGAGGAGGATTGAGTCAGGATCGGCAGTCGGGACAGAAACGGGATCGGGAAGGGAGGTTGAGTGAGATGCGTGCTTAGAGACGGAGGTCTCGTACTTCTGGCTTCTTAACCAGCGTGAATATGACAATATAAAAACTCATTCATATTGTTCCGGCAACAGGTCCTGAGTGTATTGTGAGGGGGTTATTCACCGTTTCTCCTCGAAAGAGAACTGGACCTGGAGCCATCGTTCAGAATTAACTTTGTGGTATGGTGGGTTGCTTAACAACCACAAACGGCAATCACTTAACCACGAGTTGCAGTGTCCACCGTCTAATTTGCCATTTATCTGGAGGTCACGTGGCTGCCGGACCGGGGAACGCGCCCTCGGCGACGCACCAATCTTAACTTAATTAGATCTTAAGTAATGCGGTCGAGCGTTTACTGCTGGTGCACACTGACTATGACAGGTTAATTAGTTTGGGAATTATAATCTCCCAGTCTATCTAGGTTCATACAATGCTGGATCAACGGAAGGAAATGACAATCACGGACAGGTTTAAACATCAACAAGGAATTTATTATTAACAGGAAAAATAAATGAACTGAAGGACCTTCTATTTCCTTGTCGATTAAATGGGTGAATTTAAATCAAATGTTCAATCAACAAAATAATCTCAATCAAATATAGAATTCAACAAGCATTTATGGAAAAATGAACAAAGAGTAGATGCTTATCACGATGCCTTTCTTGACAATTAAACACGAGACATGGGTACCCAGCAGACCATTCAGGAGGAAAATAAATCCGGCCTCGGCTTACCGGTGCAGAAGTCACCATGTGTCTATTAAAATAACCCAAAATGTGTAAGCGTGGCTTGGCCTGTCTCTTTGAATGAGCTCTCCACAGCTTGGCTCGTTTCTGTTACCACTTTGCCTTGCCACATACCCACCTGTAAACAGGCTCGAATACCAAACGATGTCACGTCGTCATTCCCAGGAACCAGGAACGCCAATAACCAGGAATGCCAAGAACCAGTCGGACCAAGCAGAACTAGTAGGAGCAGTCAAACTGTCACCAACCGCCACTGCTGCTGCCACAAACTGTCAGAGCTGTCACTAACTGCCATTGCAACTGTCATCAGGGTGGTCATGCCATCCTTTTATAGGTGACCAGTGTGGGCGGAGCCTCAAGCACGACTTCAGCCAAATCCAACTTGCTTATTGGCGCATTCCTGCATGAGACCTCCAACTGTCTATTTTCGCACTCATTCTCTCCTGACTATTGAAGGAGATGTAACTCCCAATTAACACAGGCCTGGCTTACGACGCCATGTTCGGGGCGCTGGACAAACGGCAGAAAACGGCCATTTGCCAGAACAAACGAGCGGAAATATGAAGCACTCGCAGAACGTTAACGGGCAATCATCATCTCTTGGTTTAGCCTGATACGAAGAAGAGCCCATCAGCATCCATGGAGATGCTGAACGGGGTGTCGATCACTGATGGATAAAGGTGGGTGTCGATCATCAATGGAAAAAGGTGGGTTGTTGATCGTTGATGAAACAAGGTGGGTGCCTGAGGTAAACGATCCGAGACCGCAGCCATGTTTGATCGTCAGAACGAACTGCTCAGGAAAACCTTGCGAAGTGATGGATTCAAATGTCCTGTAAGTCCAATGTGAAAATGATAACCAAAATAAAATGTGTAAATAAATCGTGTATTTCCAAGCCAATGTGTCTTCATGGAAAGGGAATAGAACGAGTATCCATTGGGCTCACGGCTATCTTATCAGGTGCACGAACGGTGAAGATCGCTCATGCAGAAATGAAAACTGATGTAAAATCATACGTCATGAACGTGTCGTAAAGAGGAAAAGGTTATCCCCTCGGAAGGGAAGGGAACATGTTCCCTGCCCTTCTCCAACACATCAAAGAGTTAGAATCCCACCAGACAAGGCGATGGATGGGTCGATTCTGAAAATAACTGTCTGAGGACCTGGATGTTGTGTGCATTACTCAGATCCGATTCTGAAATTCACAACAACATTAAGTATTCTTCTTTTTTTGTCCGCAGCGCAAGACTACGGGGTAGCATCATTGGCTGAGGGTGCAGCTGTGCCGCTGATACAGTGCCCTCTGTGGGTTAGAGCAGGAATTTGTAATTTGTTTCGTGTGCCGGCAATAGCTCACCGACTCTTTGCGAACAACACCGTGCAATCTTTAACGCCCACCAAGTAAAGGCGACAGCACACCCAGTTTACCATCCATCCAAGGGAAAGCACACATCGATGGATTATCCAACCGATGAAACACCAGGATGAGTTTATAGCTGGGTCAGGATTCAAGTCCAGGCTAGGCAGCTTAGAGGCGAGTGTGCGTACCTCTTGGCCATCTTGCCAAACCCTATAAAATATTAATGAACAGACATTTCTTCAAAGCAAGATTTATCTGGAACAACATGTACATGTACATACAGTGTCTTCAGAAAGTATTCACACCCCTTGACTTTTTCACATTTTGTTGTGTAACAGCCTGAATTTAAAATAGATCAAGCTTAAAGTTTTTTTTGTCACCGATCTACACAAAATACCTTGTAATGACAAAATGAAGACAAGTTTAGAAATTTTTACAAATTAAATAAAAAATAAAAAGCTAAAATGTCTATCATTGATAAGTCTTCCACCCCTTTGCTATGACACTCCAACTTGTGCTCAGGTGCATCCAAGTTCCTTTGATCATCCTAAAGATGTTTCTACAACTTTATTGGAGTCCACCTGTGGCCAACTCAATTGATGGGACATCATTTAGAAGGAAACACCTTTCCATAACAGGTTTCACAGTTGACAGTGCATGTCAAAGCAGAAACCCCACCAATAAGTCCAAGGAACTGAGAATTGTGAGCAGGCACAGATCTGGGGAAGGGTATAAAACAATTTCTAGTGTTGAAAGTTCCCAAGAGCACAGTGAGTTCCATCATTAGGAAATGAAAAGAATATGGAACTACCCAGAGTCTTTCTCGACCTGCCGTTAAACCAAACTGAGCATCTGGGTGAGAAGGACCTTGGTCACGGTGGTGACCAAGAACCCAACGAGCACTCTGACAGAACTACAGAGTTCCTTCGCTGCGATGGGAGAAACTGCCAGAACAACTTCACAAATCCAGGCTTTATGGGAGAGTGGTCAGATGGAAGCCACTCTTGAGAAAAAGATACATGGCAGCACACATGGAGTTTGCAAAAAAGCACTTGAAAGACTGAGAGCATGAGGCAAAATATTCTGTGGTATGATGAGATGAAAATTGAACTCTTTGGCCTGAATGCAAAGCGCTACGTCTGGCAGAAACCGCGCACAGCTCATCACCCATTTCACGCCATCCCTACAGTGAAACATGGTGGTGGCAGCATCATGCTATGGGGATGCTTTTCAGTGGCAGGGCCTCGGAGACTTGTAAGGATAGAGGGAACAATGAATGGAGCCAAATACAGGCACATCCTAAAGGAGAACCTGCTTCGGAGTGCAAAAAACCTTGTACTGTGGCAAAGATTTACGTTTGAACCGGACATTGACCACAAGTATACAGCCAAAGCAACACTGGAATGGCTTCAGAACAAGAATGTGAAAGTCCTTGCGTGACGCAGCCAAAGCCCAGACTTGAATCCCACTGAGAATCTGTGGAAAGACTTGAAGATTGCTGTTCATCGACGCTCCCCATCCAACTTGAGATTGCTTGAGAAAATCTGCATGGAAGAACGGGAGAAAACCCCCAAATGTGCAAAGCCGATACAGATATACCGAAGAACACTCGAAGCTGTAAATCGCTGCAAAAGGCGCTTCTACGAAGTGTTGACTCAGGCAGTTGAATGCAGTACTTGTGTGAATTAGATATTTCTGCATTTCATTTTTCATTAATTTTTTTTTAATCTCTAAAAACATGTTTTCACTTTGTCATTATGGGGTATTCTGTGTAGATCGGTAACAATTAAAAAAAAAAAATTTAATCCATTTTTTAATTCAGGCTGGAACAAAAAAATGTGAAAAAGTCAAGGGGTGTGAATACTTTCTGAAGGTGCTGTATGCAATATGTTTTGGCCCTTTGGCTGAAGGATGACATGCAGTGTTCTTATCTTTGCAGAATGAAACTACATTGTAACTCATTTTCTAATTACTACCACAGTATACGTACTTGCAAGGCACCTGTAAAAACTTTAGTTATCCAATTCTCAGATACGTACGGTATATGTAATGTATACTGTTTGAGGTAACATGTATTTCATTTTCTTCAAGATGTTTCATGGTAAGTGAGATGGATTTATTAGTTGACATTTGAATGAACATTTTATTTTTCAGATGTCATTTGTACATGCATTGATACTCCAGAAGTAACATTAACATACAGCCTACCCACGTCGCCACACTCTCGTACCTATCATCTTACTAAAATGGTGGACGTGCCACCCCAGTACGTACTTCATTGTATTGAACGCGGTTACGGCTGAGCAGGCTATCTTGCACCACTACGTGGTGCTCTAATATCTTCGGTAATGTCATTATTTGCCTCGATTAGGCTAACCAAATCAAGAGAGATATGGGGTGTAATTTACAGGTATAACCATTATTCAAAGAAAGCTGCAGAGATGGTTTAACATATTTATTGTGACCAATCGTACCTTGTTTACATATTTTTTCGCATATCATCCCAACTTAGTTTTACATTTTTATTCCGCGCACGTGAAGCGAAAAGTTTGGTTAAGCAATTGGTTAGTCTGGCCACCTGGCTGGCAGTCAAACAAAATAGGAAATCATTCCAAACAGGAAACTTGCTGTTTTTAGCAACGACATAAAGGACACAAACAACTGATACAAATAATTACTGGAACGTGTGAAATAAGGTGGTGTAAAAGACACTGCATCAACGGCGGTAAAGTTCTGAAAGGTTTTTTAAAATTTTTATTCCTACAATCTTTAAAATCTTTATTTTATTTAAATTTAATGACATACTTAAACACCGTAGAACACAAATCATCTTGTTGACACTTAAAAAAAAAAACTTCCAGCTTAGCAGTAGTTGGACAAAATATTGCGCCATTTTACACCATCTCGACCAATCAAATTTGCCACTCGCATTCTCAGCATTGGGGAATATCGAGATTCAGACAAAATTACAGCTCGTAAGAAATATAAATTATGCTCGGAAATGCAAAGCAAGAGTTTAAAGGACCATCCTCATGTCCTTATTCTCAACATCGCGTGGGGTAAGGTGTTCTATGAACTCTGCACTTATTTGGATTTATTTTTTACCTGTAATATAATGAGATTTCTATATGCTTAGCAGAGCTTTAAGGTGTTCACGGGGAAAAAAAAACGAAAAAAAAGAAGAATACATTAAAATAAAAAAACAGAAAAAGGGCGAGTACCAATTGTGGACAAATCCCACTCTGATGTAGGATACTCGATTAAAAGTGGCATGAGTATGGAATTTGTTGAGATTGCCAGCGTAACTCGCCTACTCTTCATGAAAGACACTATTGGATCTTTAATGACCACGATTGACCATAGTTGGCAGACAGATAGGTCCTCCAGCTTAACGTTCTGCCCCTGCCAATGGTCATCATGCAACTTGATGCATCACTTGGCCTTGAGAAACATCAGGAAGACATTTTATATCTGGTAAAGATTAGAACCCAGGCTAGATAATATAAAGCAGAATGCGTATACCACCTCAAAGCTATCATGCCTGCCCAGTGGTATACCGAAAGTCAACCAAGTACTTGGTGTCTGCTTTTCACCTTCGGAATCGCACTTCCCTCCCACCCCCACATCAACGTAAACGTTTGACCTGGTGCGACCTGCTATCTTCCTGAACACCATTTTTTTGTGTACTTGGTATATCCTAAAAGACTCAGACTATATTGCATTAAGGCTACACCTGACCTTCATGTTGAGATTTCCTTAATACTGATGTTGCGATATTGATATTGATATTGATATTTACCATGTCCCTCAAATTGTGAACAACCATCACAACAGACATCCTTGCCGATAGGTAACGACCTTTTGCACGAATCTGCACCACATGCGGAGTCTTCATCCACCCTGGTGATTACCCCCTATCCTTGCAGAATGTACAGCAGCTCTGAATTATATTTGCGAGTGAATACACCCTCACCCCATACAACTCGTCAATTAGCCCTGTTTAAATCAATCTGGCGGCGACGACACGACACCATGTTTAATGAATGATTCGAATGTTGAAAAACATTATAGAAAATAGATCGATTCTTTCACAATGCAAGTTTAATCGAAAGACATCGATAAACTAGAACAGCACTCGGTGGAGCGCAGATCTCTGCCAGTTTATGTTTTGTATCCCCTTGAACGAAACTGATAGAACTAAAATCGAACCGGCTTGTTCTTGTCACCTAACTAACTCGTCCACCAAGTTTTGTCATAACTCATCCATAACATTTTGAAATATTATGCTATACATAGTTTTTGGCCCTCTCGCTCAACGGTGAAGAATCAGGTTAAGAAATTTAAAATTCTCCTATCCGGATCTGCATCTTCACCAAAATCGAATCGATTCATCCTTGTCACACTCCCAACCAGGGGGTTTGTTCAGTTACCAAGGACCAAGCTAAAGCTGGCTAATTAATTTGTTCCTTATCAAGGGTTTTAAATGGTGTGCTGGCTTGACTGATTAAGCCACTTACACTTGGCAAGCACTCTACAATAAAGTTGGTAACTGAACACAACCAACATGTCCACCAAGTTTCATCCCAATGTGGTTCTAACTTTTTGAGATATCGTGCCATGTATTGCTCTTGGCCCAGTCACTCAATGGTGAAGAATTACTCAAAAAAATTCCCGGATCTTCACCAAAATCTCATCAATTCGTCCATGTCATACACCCAACTTCTCCACCAAGTTTCGTGCAACTCCATCTACAACTTTTTGAGATATCCTGCTCACGGACAAACAGGGACAGAGATTGAAAACACCGAAGGTGGAAGGAGACAATAAATCATTCGCAATAATTTTGATGAAAGGCTTTAACACAGAAATGCTTCAACCATCCATAACTTGCAAAAATCAACAATGCATAATTTGCTGCCCAATTTTGCAAGAATTTTAAAATGTTCTTGATTTGTTTGTTCATTCGTTTTCTTTTCGCGCTCCATTGCTGTTGGTGCACGGGTCATTCGCGCGGGAAATCTTTGGCCGAGCAGTGGGTTAAGAGGTCGGAACAACAGCTGTTGTTCGTCATTGTGCCGACGACGACATGGGTCGCTACCCCAAGATAGAGGCAATGGTCTCTCTGCCCCCGGGTGATTCATTTTTCGGAGGGAACATGCAGAAAGTGTTTTTCCCAGGGCCGCCCATAGATCCCAGTGTACCCACTTGGCCGGGAGTATAATACTATTTCGGCGCTTGACTGGTCCCAATACAAATCCGTTTTAGGTGGGACATTGATGCAGAAATTCCATTCCTGGAAGTTTATAAACGATTTATATGCAGGAGCTGAATGAACCTCAGGGGTGGCATTCCTATAGTAATGAACAATGAACTAGTCCTGACAGTTTCTACGATCAATCATGTAAATAACAAATAGAAATATTTAAATGCACAATATTATGTATACAGCAAGAAACCTTAAAAATAGTTCTGCTACCCCCCTCAACACTTCGTTAGATTTTGGGATGGATGGAACGTTCGCCCGATGATGTTTAACGTTCAGTAGCACTGCAGCTATTGTCGATGACAAGACGCGTGCCATGAGTGGCGTGTGCGGAGAGGAGGGGATGGGAGGGTGCAAGAGGGAGAAGATGGGAAGAGGATGCAATGAAGAGGGGAGGAGGGGATGAGACACGTCCCATGAAGAGCATCCAGATCAAGCGATTAGCTTAGGATTTTTTTCATTTCACTACCCTATTACTACTACCACGACTATGACTAATTATTTAATGGTTCCAATTATTCTCACTTTTGTGTGGCCTGCTGGGGAGAGTTCCATTCTTCACGCAAACCACCGTGGGATCTTTAACGACCACCAACGACCAAGGCTGGAAAACGAGGAATCCGGCCATAAACCCTACATCCATCCGGGGGATGGCGCACAGATTCATACCAAACAACTTGGCCAAGGTCTAAATTACCATCTCCTGATCGGCAACATTATGCTTACTCGTCCTTGGCTGTCAGTGTTTATTTTCTAGATTCTAGAAGGATGTTGTGCTTATCAATGCAGTGCTCTGTTAAGCCAACAACATACATTTTCCGACATGAAGAACATAAAATTGTTCATTTTCTTGAGTTATTAAGATCATGAAACTCACCTTTAATCCAATATTGCGATCCTGATGTTGATGATGGCTCCGATAAAGATGAGTTGATGGAGATGATCTGTACATAACCATCATGACAGCCTCCTCTTTACCTCGAAAAACATGCCATGCCCTCTAATGCTATGCATCGATGTATTGCATAATTTTGGAGGTATTATGAAGGAGAGTTGTTTTATACAGTCTCCAAGTACGTAGTTCGATTTTATTAAAGGTTTAAAGAGGTTTATAGGCCCATAAATAAACTGCTTTTACCGCCGTTTTACCTCGTGTCTATTAGACCACCTTATCTAACACGTTACATTAATTATTCATGCCTGTTGTTTGTGTCCATTATGAAGTCCTTTAAAACAGTAAGTTTCCTGTTTGGAATGTTTTTTTTTTGTTTGTTTGTTTGATTGCCAGGCAGGCAGACAAAGTAAACATGTTGTTGTGGGCCAGGATCCGGGTGAGAACACCACGAGGGGGGGAAAGCTATCTCGGGCTCCCACCAGACTCCCTGGAATCACAGGTCATCGCACACGGATAATTCCGTGACACGGCGGGTCGCTAACTGACCGTGAACGGCAATAACTCAACCACGTGACTTCGGGTCCTCCGTCTACAATCCATCCGGTTACCTAAAAATAATCATGTGACGTAATTACCAGGGGACACACCCTCGGTACGCCTTGTCCGAACCGGATCACCTTACCAGATCGGATGCAGCCGAGCGACACTGCCAGAGACGTACCAGCTAAAAGGAACAGATCGTTGGGAATAAAGTCCCGGCTAGGCTAGGATACGGACCATGCTTGATCAATGAAAGAAAAGGCAAAAACGAGCTTGGAACATTTCTACAAAAGGATTTATTACAGGTAGGTGAGGAAAGGTACGTGGCACAATTAATAACTTTTATTATTGTGTGTAGGTAGAGTAAGCAAGAAATGTGAGGGGCGACAATAAAACAAGCAACTTACAAAAGCAGACACAGAGCACAGTTATCCCGATATACCTTCTGCAATCTTAACTTAAGCGAGGACAGGCACCATGACACACACACACGCACACACACACACACACACACACACACACACACACACACACACACACACACACACACACACCCCGATGAAGAGGAGTTAATGAGAAGAAAAAGGAGGAGATGAGGCTAACGGTCTCGCAATACCTTGCACGATTGACCGACCGTGCCATCCAGTACGTTTTGGGGGAATGCTCCACTGGACGATCCCTCCTTGACAACTGGTGTGTCATCTCTTGCTTGGCTATCCAGAGAAGGGACGCGACCGTCAGGCGTGAAGGAGGGACTTTGGGTGGAACCAGCGGCGGGTGGAGAAGGCGGATTCGAGAGTGAGTGGGCAGAGTGGCAAACAGTATCAAGTGGGTGGGTGGAGTCAGCAACGAGGCGGTGAAGAAGGTGGAGTCAGCAGTGAGTCGGTGAAGAAGGCGGAGTCGAGAGAAGAGCGGGACGAGCAGGAACCAGCAGGAGCGGGCAGACAGGAACTCAGACGGCCCCGCGACCTGTCCTTTTATAGACCTTATGGTGCGGGCCGGGGGTGACGATCCGAAGCGATGTGTCGTCACCTGAATCCGGCGCTCTGATTGGGCCCTGGCCAGCACACGGCCCAGCCGTAATGGCTGGAAGCAGCCTTACTTTACATCCGGCAAGCCATAGCTGAGCTGCGGAATCGTCTCGCTCCGAACACCGTGATACGAATCGCCCTGCACCGAAATCCCAGGCCGTGCCCCGGTAACCGGCCGAGGGTCGCGTCGGTCCTGCATGCCCGCCTGGGCACCCCCGGTGACCCGCGGTTAACGCTGGTCAATGTGCTTGCTTTGTCTGTACGCCATGCGGCCCGAGCGATCTGGGCCATACAGCACGCCTCTGCTTGGCAGCAGCCTCGCCGAGCGGAAGGGCGAGAAGATGTCTGCCGTCCGCGGAAGACACCCGTAGCCGTGGTGGTGAGCGAAGACTGATGGTAAGATGTTATTGTAACCCCATGCGCATATCCGAATGAACAGATGCGCTATGCATGCCCCATCCAGTGCACGCGGATCCGCCACCGTACATGCGGTTATTTATTACAAGCTGCACCCGTGTTTGCTCTGATTTGTGTCAGGAATTGAAGGAAAAGATTGGATATAACAATTATATGTAGACTTGGGTTGAAAAGAGTATAGATATAAGTATTAGAGGGAGGTTTAGATTGAAAAGAGGAGAGATGTAATTATCAGACTCAGAAATGGATTGAAAAGAATGCGCCGTGTGCATCCTGTACGGCAGGGACGAGGTTGTTTGATTCCACTGTCGGCCTCTGACACCGCATCCTTGCAACAGCAACGTCGTGTTGTTGATGTTTTTCTATCCCCCCGAGCACGGCGCGTGCTGTCGATGCTTGTACTGACTTTTGCGAAGACGCATTCTCACAGTGAAGGGCGTGGCCATGCCTTTTATAGGCAACCGTTGCTTGGATTTATCTCAGGAATAAGAGAAAAAGAGTAGGAATGAAGTTCGAGATATAATCAGACCTAACGATGAGATCCACACAACACACTTGTCCTGTTTGACCCATTAGACATGAGGGAAGGGTCTATCTGTACATATATTAATGAAATAACTGTCAGGGGACCACTGTATGATGGATGCCATTGCCTTGGAAGGATGCGGTTCCTAGAACCGCAACAATATTATCTCGCTCCTCTCTGCGCATGTGCGATCGGGACGAATTCAGAGCTTTATTATAAATACATGGTAAAACGGTGAACTTGTCTTTCTATTCATGTCCCGATTTGTGTTCAAAATATAACTTCGATTTAAATAAGTTGTTCCTCGATTATTATCAACTGATGATCATAAACTGAGAGGACAGATGGACGGACAGACATGAACCAATTGCTTTAACCCTGCTTTTTGCTTCGCCTGTGCAGGGTAACAAATGCCTTGGGCTCTTGGCCATGACATTTATCCATAGATTGAAATATATATACCATGAGAGAGCCATTTGCGTGCCTTTGTGTGTGTGTGTGTGTGTGTGTGTGTGTGTGTGTGTGTGTGTGTGTGTGTGTGTGTGTGTGTGTGTGTGTGTGTGTGTGTGTGTGTGTGTGTGTTTGTGTGTTACCATTTTTCTCAGAGATGGCTGAACGAATTTTCATCAAACTTTCAGTTTCATCAGTGAGTGCCAGAGAGAGTTTTAGGCCAAAAAAACCTTTTGAAAATTTTGAAAAAAAGTTTGGATAAAAACAAAATCTCTCTATATATAGTGCCAATTTGCCTTTGTAGTGATGTGAAAGGTAATATTAAATGGTCCTCAACCCCATTCCATAGTTGGTGTGGGGATGTGCTTTCGGCCCCCACAAAAAAATAGACCGGGTAACACCGGGTACCCCTGCAAATGATCTATAAATCTCATTAAACAATCACAAAACAACCCAAAGTATTGCTCATTTACAATTCACTGATAGAGATTGACTGTATACAGTTCTGAACCAGCCATGAATGGGCATCATTTTTTTAATCTTTTTTTAGATCCTCGTGGAGGATCTCTAAGTCTTACTCACGTTGTTGTACTTCATCTTCTTCTTGTGGACTTTTTTGTTTCAACGCCTACAGTTTTCACCAAAACTTCCTGAAACTTGGCATACATATGTAAAAATACCCTGTGCAGACAGTAACCATCTCCGATTTTGAAAATTCCTCCGAGAAAAAAAGTTATGACGTCAAAATATCTCCGCTAATGGAAATCGCCTAAAAAATTATCTCCGAAACTAGGCAAGCTTTTAGATTTCTGTTTGCGGAAATCGAACAGGGCATTAGAAGAGATGAATTACTGCACATATGATACATCACTATGACGTCATTTCAATTTTTATGACGTCATTCCTATTTTTTGACATTTTTTTGTTTCACAACCCAGAGTTTTCATCGGATCTTTGTGAAACTTGCCACGTATATGCAGAAAGCCCATGCGCAGGTAGTAACTATCTCCGATTTTGGAAATTCTTCCGAGCAAAAAAGTTGACATCATAATATCGCCGCTAATGGAAATCGCCTATACCATTATCTCCGAAACTAGGCAAGCTGTTTGAATTTTGTTTGCGGGAATCAAGCCGGGCATTAGCACATATAATTTGTCGCAAACCTGATACATCACAATGACGTCATACTCGTTTTTATGACGTCATCATTAAGAGGACGAGGATGTTAGCTCATTTGAGCTTGTTAATGTTTATCAGTAGAAATACGGTTGTGATTTTTAAGTAAAAGTTCAGTAAACTCTGGCTATGCACAGACCACACAAAGCAGATCATTGCATCCCCCCACAGGGTATGTCACACTGCACCGTTCATTGTAGGCCTGAGAACATTATTACAGACAAGGCAAGAAGATAATATAATGTTCTCCAGCCTATGATGCTGCAGTGCAACCTATTCTGTAAGGGGCTGGAGTCAGGGGTAGGATCGCCATTGCACAGCCTGCTTAATACCCCAAGATTATCCTTCTTCAAATTGTAACTTGGCGTGCCTCCCATTGCTGATGGTTTCAATGAAACTAGCGGCCCGTTGGTCCATCGGATTGGCCTTCACGGCCTTGTAGCATACCTGCCTGCTGTACTGCTTGGGCATTAGCTAACCTTTTCACCAAGCCCAGATGAGCTTGGCACAGAGTGGGGATTATACGTTCGTTATTATTATTGTTGTTAATATTATAAGTATTAACTAATATATGGTTTGTTACAATGTTATCATTATTTTTGTTGTTGATTTTATAATTGGAATGCCATGCCATGTAAGGACCGCTTAAGCTGATCGATACACCTTTACATGGCGTGCATTTAAAACATGCAAATTCTTCCGGGTTCTTTGTAACTAAGTTGTCGAATCAACTCAGAATATCATGACGATCATTTCAGTGTATTATACTCCACATTATAAAGCTCCACTAGAACCCCACAAAAAAAACATGCCACACACACACACACACACACACACACACACACACACACACACACACACACACACACACACACACACACACACACACACACACACACACACACACACACACACACACACACACACACACACACACACACACACACACACACACACACACACACACACACACACACACACACACACACACACACACACACACACCTAAACCATTTACAGTAGAAGACAGCATGTTGTACTTCACTAACGTATTCCATGTGTATCTGTGAGTGTCAATGTGGATGTAAAACTAAGTAAAACATGCGAAAAAGGATCGCTTAGAACACATAATTGTAGCTGTTTGATGCACAATCGTTAGTCTTTATTATCATGGAGTATGGGAGGACTCCATGTGGAGGGATATGGGGAAAAATGGCGGCTCATTCTAATGTGTACACAATGATCGGCTCATAAACTACTGTAGAGTGAAGTCAGAAGCATTTAAAAGCCATAACTTTCACTCTCGAGTGTTTTTTGAACTACCAACACTTAAAATGACGCCAGAATAAATCGCTAAAGTTAGTAAAGTACCTCATCGGGAGATCACAAAACGCCAATTTGTTGTTGTTGTTGTTGTTGGTCTTCTTCTTCTTCTTCTTCTTCTTCTTCTTCTTCTTCCTCCTCTTCCTCTTCCTCTTCCTCTTCCTCTTCCTCTTCTTCTTCTTCTTCTTCTTCTTCCTCCTCTTCCTCTTCCTCTTCCTCTTCCTCTTCCTCTTCCTCTTCTTCTTCCTCCTCTTCCTCTTCCTCCTCTTCCTCTTCCTCTTCTTCCTCTTCCTCTTCTTCCTCTTCCTCTTCTTCCTCTTCCTCTTCTTCCTCTTCTTCCTCTTCCTCTTCCTCTTCTTCCTCTTCCTCTTCTTCCTCTTCCTCTTCTTCCTCTTCCTCTTCCTCTTCTTCCTCTTCCTCTTCCTCTTCTTCCTCTTCCTCTTCCTCTTCTTCCTCTTCCTCTTCCTCTTGCTCTTCTTCCTCTTCCTCTTCCTCTTCCTCTTCCTCTTCCTCTTCCTCTTCTTCTTCCTCTTCCTCTTCCTCTTCTTCCTCTTCCTCTTCCTCTTCCTCTTCCTCTTCCTCTTCCTCTTCCTCTTCCTCTTCCTCTTCCTCTTCTTCTTCCTCTTCCTCTTCCTCCTCTTCTTCTTCTTCTTCCTCCTCTTAATCCCCCCCACCCACCTCATTAACTGCTGAAGCTATGATGATTATTCCAAGGTGAGGAAGTTACTTTGTCTCTGAGCTCGGGCACGCAATCAAAATTTTAAAATATATAAAACATTAATCATTTTATTACAAAAATAAATCGAACATAAGTGTGGACTCAACCAAACCAGGCCAGGATCGTTGAGGGGGGTGGGGGGGGGGGGTGGAGAAAGGACAGAACCATTCCAAAAGCGATACATATCCAAACTATCCCCCAAACCAAATGAAACAAGTTTTAAAACAATTTCATAACAGGGATTTAATACATGCCAAAATAACAAAATATATAAAACACAAGTCTGAAGACGACGATGGTTCACGAGTGGTATTTGACGATGTAGATTGTTTCAGAAGTCAAGGATGAGACAATGTGATAATTTTTGACCAAGTTATAAAAATGATCAACATGATGTGGTACGAGTGACATGTTATTAGCTGCAAACTGTCGAAAACCCGGTTTGGTTCAACAACTTTCAAAATTTGACCTTTGCATAACCTTTAAAGGTCACAAAACAATGTTGTGGACATTAAAATAAGGAAACAGGATATGTGCTATAGCTTATTGGAGTTAGTTCGTCGAAGAAGGTCGAAAACCCGGTTCGATTCCCACAACTTTGAAAATTCGACCTTTGTGGCCTTTCAAGGTCAAAGGTCAAGGATTATGACCTTTGGTGCAAAACTTCCTCCAGAACATTCCAGGAACAATATAACGTCATGTAGGCTATATGGCATTTCACACTCATCGGATTATCCATACTTTGATGAAATTGGCGTAAAAACAAACTTGAAGGGGGCGCCACGGGCAAGGTGTTCGAGATAGAGCAAAATGGTTTCAAGACTTTAGGTGGGGAATGACCTCAAGATTATGCATAAAAAATATTGTCATCTGAGCTCTCAAAGTTTGGGGGGTCGTATGATTTTTATGTTAAAATTCGCAATTTTCTAATTTTTTTGACCTTATGACCTTGACCTTGGGACGAAAATGAAAAATCGGACAACGACAAGTTTTAGATAATTCATTTTGATATTCAAATACCGAAGAACCCATTCCATTCAGTCAATTCCCTCAGAGAAGATAGATTTTTAATCCGACTACCCCCTAAAAATGGCTATTTTTGTGCGTGGCTCCATCCACAATGGGCGTAGCACGCCCTCATCCAGGAAAACACAACTAGACATTGATATCGAACACATAACCAAGTTTCATCAAGATCGGATCAAAGTGCACGGAGTTATGCTCTGGACACACAGAGACACACAGACATAACGAATATCGTGGTCACTCTGGCTGGCGCTCGTGAACCAATTAAGCATTTTATTACTTTTAAAAAAATGCACAAACAAGAAAAACAAGTGAAATCCTTCAATACAACGTGTGTGGTGAAGCAAATGAGTACACTAATGTTATTGAAAGAACCACTTATCACTTTGCCACCAATATCTGCCATAATTGTAAGTAAATTTCAACTACTAATGCATGACGAAACACTTGTTTATGGCTAATATTAAAGAGAATGATGGCATAAGAAGAACTTAGCTTTCAGCGTTCGGCGTTCGGCGCGAAATGCCATGGTGGGTGGAAATGACGTCTTTCGTTCATTCGTACATGAGAGCGGAGCGTTTCTTGGTTTTTTTCCGTCAAGCAATAAATTCAATGGTTTTCACATATATAACACATTAGTTTCACAAATTTCCATTGAAATACTCGGGTATTTCCGTCAATTGTCGCCATTTCCGTCTAGGTTACGCACTGCCATCTACCGGACGGCCGTCATTGGCTCACTTGAGGCACGTGGGGGGCGGGGGGGGGGGACACCGGGGACATTTCAAACTCGGTGCAATTGTATACAGCGCACGCACTGTAAAAAAAACATTGAAACAAATGCAAAAACATACAGGGATGAAATCTCAAAAAAACAACCAAACAAGGTATGAATGACACCACATTATGATGCCACAGTATGACACCACAATCCTCATGGATTACCATCAAGACATCTTTTGACATTTTACTTTTGTTATGGGATTGTGATGGGTGAAGAAGAATAAGGATGAAGAAGAATAATAACAATGAAGAATGGCACATTGACACCACCATCCTCTTCTGGTTTAGCATCACGATATCTTTTGACGTTGTTCCATTCCACGCTACATACGAAATAAGAAGTGAGGAAGTTGTGATCCATCAGTTGCTCACTGTCAAGTTTGATAGCTTCAGAATTTCCGAATGATTGGAATTACATTCTCACCAAAAGGAATTTTGAGAGTCTCAGGTCGTTACATTGGGTTTTGACAAAGTATGGTCTCTTCAAAAAGTGAAATATTTGACTTTGGCAGATGAAAAAAAAAGGAAATTTTAATCACTTTAATATTTTTATTAGAATTATTAGTCACTTTCATATTTTTATTGGAATTATTAATCACTTTAATATTTTTATTAGAATTATTAATCACTTTAATATTTTTATTGCAATTATTAATCACTTTAATATTTTTATTAGAATTATTAATCACTTTAATATTTTTTATTAGAATTATTAATCACTTTAATATTTTTATTGGAATTATTAATCACTTTAATATTTTTATTAGAACTATTAATCACTTTAATATTTTTATTAGAATTATTAATCACTAATATTTTTATTGGAATTATTAATCACTTTAATATTTTTATTCGTCAAAACAAAGACGTTCCTTTCAGTTTACATAGAGTAAACATTTTTGTGGTTGATAACACTGCTCTGGTGGTGCTATTGGTGATATTGAATGATAAAATCTTATTCGTAAAATAAAGTTTTGAAGTCAAGCAACCTTGTGCGTGTATGTAGTGACGACTATTTTACTTTGATTTCCATACAAGACTCGGCCATCATCACCTTGAAGATATCCGTCCCACACTTTGTCAAGATTCCATGTAGAAAACAATATTTTGTGATGAAGCAGAAAATAACTGATTTTCTTTCTTCTGCAGCACAAGCACTGTGGGGAAGCACAATTCGCTGAGGGGCGGCTGTGCTGCTGATGCAGTGCCCCCTTTGGGTTGTGGCAGGAATATATGGAATTTGTCCAAGGTGCCGGCGATAGCTCGCCTACTCTTTCACAAAGGACACAGTGGGATCTCTAACGTCTACCAACTAATTCTGTCCCATTTAACGTCCATCCGAGAGACGACACACACATTGATGAATGCCAGAACACACACATTGATGAAGACGACACACACATTAGTTTGTTAGTTCCTCCCATCCCGCTTGGGAGATTAGGCTGCCACATTGGCTAATGCAATACTTCAAATTAAAGATAGGATGATTCGTAAAGTATATCATTTTGTGGATATGTTTGACAGTCAATATCATTTCAAGAAAAAGTACAACAGGCAACAGTTCTTTTATTGTATTGTGGTACGTGGTATGTGGTGGGGGATTGGGGGGCAGAGGGGAAGAAGGTAAAAGTAAAAGATTGGATTAATGATACCCCCAGCCACCCCATGGATTCCTCTGCTCCCTTTCCCCTCTCCCAGTTGAGCAATGCTCAGGGGTCAAAACGTCGGTCCTAAGCCCCTAGAGGTGAATCATTACTCCGTGTGTGCAGCGCAAAGCAGGGATAAGCAACTGGTTCACTGTCTGTCTGACTACAGACGTCAGTCTTTGATTGAGAGACGACCTAATTTCAATTGAATGCTATATTTTGAACACTGCAGAACATGAATCGGAACATGAATCGGAACACGAAGCTACAGTTTAGCAGTACTTTGGCTCTGAAATTGGCAAAATCGTACGGAATCTCATCCCAAGCACGTGTATGTGCACATAAGAGTAAGGTATGGTAATTTTTAAAAAATTCTGTCTGCCTGTGCGGCAGTGAAATCAAACTGAAAATCATTCCAAACAGGAAACACTGTTTTTAGGGACGTCATAAAGGACACAAACAACAGGCACAAATAACAACTAATGTAATGTGTCAAATAAGGTGGTGAAAAAGACGCTGCATCAACAGCGGTAAACAAATAAAATTTGTTTTTTCTCCTACGACCTTTAAACCGTTATTTTATTTCAATGTAATTATACACTTGAACACCACAACAGAAATCACCTTGTTGACACTTCCAAAAACTTGTAGTTTTGCAGTACTCGGACACAATTTTAACGCCATTTCAACCAATCAAATGTTCCGCTCGTGCTCTCGGCATTGGGGAATATCAAGGTTCAGACAAAATTGTTCCTCGTAAGAAATATAGATCGTGCTCAGAAACGCAAAGCAAGAGTTGAATAGGCCCTTCCGATGTCTTTTTCTCAAGACTGTGTGGGGTAAGGTGTTCTATGAACTCTTCAGTCATGTTGTTTAGTGGTGATTTCAATCTCAGTCTCAAATATAAATCCTGCCAATTACAAGTTATTTTTTTAACAGTGTGTTCATAGAAAGGTGATCTATGTTTTGGTTTTTTAAACCCCAATTGTCATTATCTAATAGGAGGGAACTGGGAAGGCAATGGCAAGCCACCCGGTATAACCCTTGCCAAGAAATTGCTTCAGCAGCACCGACGCTCTGTAACAGAGTGTGATACATCAGAATCAGAGATCGGTAGGGGTTAAAGTGCTGCGAAAGCACTTTGCTCGGCAAGATAAATGTTGGGTGGTTTGCCCGTGCCTCCATCTCACCAATATTGACACACAATGACCTCCTCTTTTTTGGAAAGCACCATGGAATTTTTAACACCATCAAGCAAGAGCTAGCAGATATTATGAGTTTATTAGATCATTACATTGGCATTTAAGTAAGACCGATTAGATTGAGAAAGGTCATTACGCTGGCATTTAAAGTGGGTGAGCCTTCAACCAGCATGGAGTCTCTGTATTTGTGAGCGTTGAAAAGGAAGACGATGCATTGTATGTACCGATGAAAGCCATTTCTTAAATGGACTTTTTTGAAAAACTGCCATCAGGGAGACGCTTTCGTACTCGGTCGATAAAAAAGGACATTTTCAAAAAGTCATTTGTGCCATGTGCAATTCAAGAGTTAGATTCAAATTCTAAGCCATTTTGCTGTTTCGTCCATCTTCCATATTTTTTACCCCGTTTTTTTATTCCTTTTGAAGTTTTATATATTTTTTCATGATGTTTAAATTTACGGAGTCACCAAAGAGGAATTTTCCTTGATACGGGACAATAAATATTATTATTTAAGGTATCTCTGGAAGGACCCTGCCTGCAAACCACCAGGTCAATTTGTTTAATTATAGTCGGATCATATTGTTATGGGAATCAAACCCAGACTCGAAAGCAAGCTCTACACCTCTGAACAGAGCAAGATTAAGAGATTGTGGGGCCCTTGGCCTTTTTTGTCTAAAACAGTGTTATTTTAAACACAGCACAGGGTGATATGTTCTATGAACTGTCTAGTTATCTATTTAATTACCTGTATATGCAGTGATGTATTTGTCTCTTCAAATTTAGTTACGTGGAGATTGACCAAGGCCTCATCCTGAAGCCTTCGGCGCATGGGGCCCTGCCATAGCCTAACTGGCCTGTGCCTGAATCTGGCCCTGCCTCTGACACCTTGTAAAAAAATGCTAAAACTTTCCTGATATTCATGGTTATACGTTACGTTTAAAGTCCTTTTTTGGAAAAGTTTTCGGAAAGTGCCGTGCGGATGTATTTTAGGAGGTGTCACAACCTCTCAAGGTTTATAGTGATCCGAACACTTCAGATTGCTTCTACACATACAGGGGGAAAGATGCTTAAAATAACATACATAAAACATTCAAACAATATATACATTTCTGATAATCACTTTATTCAGAGGTACGCTCGCACATTGTGCAGGTACGTGCACAGCTCGTAAATCGGCTCAACTTAATAACAACCCCTCAAAGAGGTCCTTCCATAAACAGTGCGGCTTACATCAAAGTAAGCAGAATAGTTTAAATAACGAAGAAACGTAGTTTAAACGCCCCCCTCCAAAAACAAACAAACAAAAAAAATGAACTTGAATACCAGTTCAACAAATGCGCTGAAAGTGCATGAACAAGTGCCAACATCATATTATATAGCAAGCAGAATAGTTTAAACAATTCAAAGAAAGGTAGTTTAAACAGTAATACACAAGTGAACTTTGAACAGCTCACAAAAGGCCCTGATCGGAGTGGTGCTTACATATAAATAAACAGAATCGTTGAAACAACGAAGAAATGACGATGAACTCTTGCAAAACGCAAGGTACTTGTGTACCATATTTACCATGGTGACACATTGCACATGGAATTTCCTGGAAATCCACGTAGCATATAAGGGTTAAAGTACAGTTGGGTTATATAGTTTATAACCACAACTATATAATACTTAAGACATATAAAAGCTTACACATATAGCAATGAAAATCATGCGAATAAATAACGATTCACTCATTACAATGAATGATGTGCTGTCATCACACAGCCACCCTTTGACCCTCTCGACAACATGCAGTGTGTTCACCCACACCATCACACAAAATCTCCTCCAAAGAAGAAACATTACAAAAAGTGACATTCTACAGAATGTACCAAACAACTGACCCACAGGGTCAAAGAGTCATTGAAATGACGCCTCAGCGTTTCTATGTTGTAAAGAATTGAGTTTTCTTGTCCGCTCAGCAGACAAAGGAACAGAATAGGTCCTGTGATGACAATACACCGTCACCAGGGCCTCCAGACGGTCTTGTCGTTGTCCAGAGTTTTGCAGAGACCTCCTGCAGGAGACATCACGCGGTGCTTTCCCAAGCAGGTTTCTTGAATCGACGTGATGTTAGCCACATCTTCGAAAGGGAAGCGCCGTGGTTTACCCACGGTCGTGTCCACGGCGTCTTTCGCGGGCAGGAGCTCTTGGTCACAGGTAAGACGACGGTGGATCTGGAGTGCATCTGTACCATTCTCCAGGCCTCGTAAGGGGGAAAAGACATCATCTGTGGACAGAGCAAGTCATAGAGATTAGTATCCATGTTCAATGCGGCAAATATTTAAACATATCATGGGAATCCAGTTGAACAATTAACTTTTAAAACTTCTCAGGAAGTTCTGAAGTTTATTCTGAGGCTAAATTACAACTTTCTGAACCATATCAAAGAAGTCATGGGCATTACAATCTGTAAGAAAAAAAAATAAACTTCAGAACTTCCTCAGCCATGTTAAAGAGAATGAAACTGAATAATTTAGATTTGAAGGAAAAGTAAAAGGCAATTGAAGTTGCAAAACTCATTGCAAAAAATAGGATTTGAATATTTACCGACTGGCTCTTTGCACGTCACATCTTGGAGATATTTGACCGTCAGTTCAAGGATGTCAGCTTTCTCCAGTCGAGATTGTGGAAGAGACTGCAAGGCAAGTACACCGTACATCATTAGACGCTGCAGTATACGTAGACCATGCACCAAACGTGTCAGCACACGCACCGAGTTGATATCACCCCATGCATATTGCATTTCGTGATTCCTTACCTCGTGTTTCGTTGTTTCCAGGATAATGGACTTGAGCTGATTGAGGAGTTCATTTATACGGTCCCTGCGTTTCTTTTCCACCAGTGGCTTGCGTATCTGAGGAAGAATAAAGAACATCAAATTTGAACTCACGCTAGTTGTTATGACAAGTGCAAGCAAGAAAGAAAGAAAGAAAGAAAGAAAGAAAAAAATCAGGCCTGAATCACAAAGAACATCTTTTCTGAAGTCGTACCTTCCGATAGTGTTGTGGTGTGGCAGGAAGAGAGTAAAATTGTCCAGTTTGCGACATATTGGAAGATTTTGGAGAGCTTTCCAAGGCCTTTGAGCTGTTAGAAAAGCACAGGTCGGATGTGGACTTTGGTTGGAGATGGCCCTTTATATAAGGGGATTTGGCGTACCTTCTGCCTCCCTCCCACCTTCCCACCATCCCTGCAGGGGCTCCTTTTCCCCCCGAAAGATTTGCACCGATAGTATTGTCCCAGGAATGTTCCCACAGCGTATCCACCAATGAGCTGCGTGAGAAAGGCCTGTTTTCCACCATCAAGAACATCTGTCGAGGGGTCCGGGTACTTGTGGCCTTGTAATGACTAACCCTCCCCTACTCTTGGTGCAACCTCACGCCCAGGTCTATTGAAAGCTGGTGGGAAAGGGGAGAGTCACTGATTATCTCCACGGAGTTGATATCGATCGAGGATTCGTTTGGTCGTTCAACCCGTTCCCATCATGTCATCTTATTCCCAGCACCCCCTCCTCACCCCCAAAATACTCGTCCCCTTTCATCTATATACTCATTGACTTTCACGAACACTAGCTTGTGCCAAACGTCCTCTTGCTTCGAGAGCTTTCAAGCCCACAATATTCCTCCCAGATCATTTGTAACTTTCAAATATTATAATTTACATGGAGCATATTCATTAATTTGTACACAGAAAATGGTAAAGATGTACACAGAAAAAACAAAGATGGTAAAGTTTAGGGCAGAGGTAAAAGTTAACAGTCAGCAGGTATATGTATATACATAGTTATCCGCACCATGTCGAAAAAATGCCTGAGATTCTCCAAGCTCCCTGTTTTGGAGAAAAAGAATAGGAGGCATTACTTTTCAACATGCATACACACACACACACACACACACACACACACACACACACACACACACACACACACACACACACACACACACACACACACACACACACACACACACACACACACACACACACACACACTATATGATGGTATTGTGGTTATTAATATGCAATAAAGCATTTTAATATCATATTAAAATTTACCCATTATTTGTTTGCCAGTCTATTCAAAAGGATGGATTAATTGTTGTGTTTCATGTTTTCTTTGTCTGCAATGGGGAAATTTTGTGTCCTTTTTAAAATGTAAGGTGTTGGTTGATGCTGACGGTTTAAAGAGAATGACATTTTGGCGCCTTTTTTAAGGAGACGTCGTTGAATGTGCTGCGTTGGGGTGGGATTTGGGATGGGGCGAGGGGGATGGAGGGTATTGTGGACATGTGGGTGAGGGGTGGGAGGACGAGGGCACGTTTATCGTGGTTGTTTGTTTGACGTGGGAGAGAATGAAATTGAGCAGAAGGGACTTTTTACCCCCATCGGAGGCATTCCTGTGGACACGCGTCGGTCAGTTCCCAAATTTCTCCCCCCCCACTCCCATTTATTTCAATAATGACTTTCTGGTTGTTTGTACATGCCATAAAGTTTGCAAAAATAATTTTAGCTGCTCAGTAATAAAAAAAAAAAATTCAGCTAACTGTTACAACCAAGACTGATAAATTATGAAACATAATAGTTCAACAGGTGCAAGTTTCTTGCAGTTTGTGCCAAAATTCAAAGGTCTGCTTTGAAAAGCAAATGAGCTGATGTCGGAGATTCCAGTCCAGGCGGTCAGCATTGATTCCACAAAACGTGCCATACGAGGCAAAGATACCTCCTTTAAAGTACTAGAATCCAGATGTTAAGCAGCAGCAGCAGCAGCAGAAGAAAGTATTAAAAAAAGAAGGCATTATAAACACTGTCACTTCACATCAAAGCATTCTCCCGCGCTTCCCCCATCCCTTCTTTCAGGGCTCTAAGTACCCCGTCCCACGGTGATTGTGGACGCACACCTCCTGCGTGCCACTTGGGTGCAGCTGTCCCTTTTTTGTGTTGCGGGACGAGGGGTGGAGAACGTGCCCGAGGAGCGCTTTGTGAAAGGCCTGGAGCTTGTGGGAAAGTTGCTTCCCCTCCTTTCCCGGCACATGACCCACGCGTGGATCGCCAATTAGGCACGACCATATCCGCCGGCAGTTCCTAATGAGGATCCCCCTTCCTGAAGATAGTTACTCCCTCCTGACATTCACGTCATCGTGGTTTGATTTCTGCTTGATGGTTCATGGGTGTGCATGGAGGTGGTGGTGGTGGATTATGGTGCTGTTCTAGTGGAGATTAGAATCACAGCAATGGCTTGTTATATATCTGTACCCATTATCTTCTTTATTCTGGAAGTAATTTTTTGAATTACCTTTTGAAATAATTTCTTTAAAACTGCATGGTGGAGTTGGAAACACCAAAGTTTTCATTTCTATCAAAACAACTATTTCCAAGAAGATGATTTTAAAATGTACCCTTCATAATAATGATTCATCCATGTTACTTTACATTTCAACAGTGGCTCAGTAAGAGAAACTTCAGGAAATTTCATGCAGATTGTAATGCCACAACTTCTTTAATATGGTTCAGAAAGTTGTAACTTGGCCTCAGAATAAACTTATGAACTCCTTATAGTCATGTTAAAGAAAATGAAACCGAATAACTTGGATGTAAAATGTAAAAGTAACTTCACGTAAAAGTTGTAAAAATTCTGAGAATCAAATGATGGTGCTTGCGACTCGGCAATCCAAACTTGAAGAGAACAAAGTGATTGTTAAACCGACCTTGGAAATATGTGATTTCATGATCATATATGATGACATGCATGTTCATTTACAACAGCCTATATATTTGACAGATCACAACAAAAAGGGGCAAATAATTTATTTTCATTTCATTCGTTTTTATTGTCTCGGTGAAACATGGAAACATTTTCATTCACTGGCAATTCAATTCAAAAAGGGTGCCTCACACCCTTTCCACATTGAACTGGGCACAAATGATAGTCGAAAATGACGTCACGAGGTAAATGGAGCATGAATACAAATGTCTGAATGATTAAAACAAAAACAACGAGATTGGCACTCGATAGAGCATATACGTCCATCATGCAATGCCTGATCCAGTAGAACAGTGCTTCTCAAACTGTCTGATGTTGCGGACCAGCAGGTTTTTTTCCCCAATATGCTAGGGACCGGTACCATATTATTATTTGTTTGAACACCCGTAGTAATATTAATTTATACCGGAAAAATATAAAAAATATAATGAATATAATAAAAGTTGACACATTTTTTAATATATATTTTGTAAACGAGTAATACAGTATTACAATATAAAAAAAATCAAACAAGCAAAGCCTTCAAACATAGTTATTATAAACAAATGTATACCGGTATATAAGTAATAAAATGAAAAATTATAATGAATAAGGTAGGTTGTAAAAATTATATATTTTAGTTATCTTAAACTCCAGTGAATAAAGACATTAAAATAAAAGTTGACACATTTTTTAATATATATTTTGTAAACGAGTAATACAGTATTACAATATAAAAAAAATCAAACAAGCAAAGCCTTCAAACATAGTTATTATAAACAAATGTATACCGGTATATAAGTAATAAAATGAAAAATTATAATGAATAAGGTAGGTTGTAAAAATTATATATTTTAGTTATCTTAAACTCCAGTGAATAAAGACATTAAAAGAAAGATTGAAAGGAAATAGGTAACATTTCATTGAAGCCAACTTTGAAAATGTCATAATGTTAAAATATGAAATTGATGATATAGGCATGTTAAATCCTTAACTCTTACTAATGTGAAAGGTGAGCCTGCTTCTTCTTTGTCAGCTTATCCAATCGTGGTTCAATTGAGGACAGTGCCACACACAATGGAGAATGAATATCCACACTATTCCTGTACTTTGTCTTCATGATGCTTATGGTTGAGAAGCCAGTCTCACAGAGGTTGGTTGAAGGAAATGTGAGAAGAGTTTTCAGAGCAATTTCAGTGAGCTCAGGATATTCTGCTTTCACTTTTATCCAAAAAAGAAGCAAGTGCTGTTGTAGTTTCGAAACTCCTCTTCAATCCTTCGTCAGCAGACGGCTCCAACAATTTATCCTCCATAGTGACACCTAAGTCATCTCTCAATGGCATAAACGGATTTCGGATCCATTCATTCCCTTTCCATGGATCTTGTTCTTCTGGAAAGTAATGCTGAAAACGTTCTGCAAAATTCGTCAAGTGTTCTCTAATGACATTTCATAGAGATGTAACATTAATGTCTTCTCCTGCATCAGCGATGACTGCCGCTAATTGGTGAAACATGTCATAACAATCTCTTGACACTCGACTCTTCCATGCTTCAAGCTTTCGTTTTTGTCCGTCGATCTTGTCTGTCGTTGTAAAACACGAAGCCATCCTTCCCTGCATGGAGGTGTTGAGATCATTAAAGATGACAAAGATATCAGCCAAATAAGCCAGCTTGGCTAACCAATTCACATCTCGGAACAATTGTGACCAGTTTGGTTTTTTGTCCTAAAGAAACTCGGCCAGTTCGTTTCGTAGTTCAAATACTCTTGACAGGACTTTTCCCCTTGATAACCAACGTACATCGGCATGCAATAGGAGCTGTTTATGATCAGCTCCCATATCATCACATAATGCAGCGAATTGTCTCGAATTTAGAGCATTTGCCTTTGCATGATTCACAATTTTTACAACCTCGCTGAGCACACTGTTTAGTTCTGTTGACATTTTTTTTGTTGCAAGACTTTCTCGGTGAAGGAAGCAGTGCGTTGACTTGCATTCTGGGGCAAGTGCCTTTATCTAGGTAACCACTCCTGAATGCAGTCATATCATTGCGGCAGCACCATCAGAACATACACCTACGCAAAACTTCATATCCAACCCACATTTGTTCACGATGTAGTCGCTCACAGTCTTGAACACTTCAGAACTAGTTGTTTTTGTTAGTAGTGAAGCAGAGAAAAAAAAAACTCTTCCTTCAAATCACCCTCATGTTTAAAGCGCACATACATCATCAGAATTGCCATATTAGCAACGTCTGTACATTCATCAAGCTGCAAAGAAAAGTACTTTGCTAACTTAATCTGTCCTATGAGTTGATCTTCCATATCCTAAGCCAGATCTTGAATTCGTTGAGTTTCGTGTCATTTGAAAGTGGCACCTGAGCCACTTTCCTTGCAGCCACCTCACCCAGCATTTCCATGCAGACATCTTTAATACAGCCTATCACGAGCGTCTCACCGATTGTGTATGGCTTTTTAGCCTTAGCAACTCGAAGTGCTACTTTATAAGAAGCCCGCAAAGCACAAGTATTGATGTGTGACACTTCAAAGATCTGTTTGGCAGCCTTTTAAATCAACATGCTTTCTTTCAAATAACTCTTTCGACTTTGAACTCATTTCTTTATGTTTTGTATTTAAATGCCTCTTGAGGTTTGATGGCTTCATTGAGTCGTTAGCCAACACATCACAAATAACACACTGCGGTTTTGGCACTCCCCCATCATTTGTGGCTACAAAACCGAATTGAATGTATGAGGAGGATCAGCAACCGGATTTCTCGGCTTGATAAACATGTTCATTGGGCCTCGCTTCGCCGTCTGTAAATTAGAGATAAAAATAATTCATGTAAATTCCATAACCCTGCAATGATGGACTGAAATAATGCTTATTTGTAATATTTGAATTGTTTATAGTAGAATCAGTGCAAATAGGTCAGGTCAGGTATGGGAGCATGTGCCAGAACAGCACGTCGCTGCGTCCACTTTCCGCCGGTACTCCAGGGGCCTCCGTCTGGCTATCCCGCAGGCAGATGCCAGGCCCATCCCTATCTCCTTGAGATGATGGTCAACCTGTTGCAACCATGAGGCACGTGGTCGACCCACTGGCCTCCTCCACTCATGAGACTCCCTCGCTGAGAGAATCTGGTGAGCAGGATCAGAGTCAGGAAAACGAGCCACATGTCCATACAGCCGCAACTGACGCTCACGGACTATGCAGGTAACAAATCTCATCCGAGTCTCTCTCAGCAACCGCTCGTTGGACACAAAATCCGACCAGCGATAGCCAAGGATTCTCCGAAGAGACCTGGCACCAAAGGAATTAAGTCTCCGTCTCAGATCCTTGGTCAGAGTCCAGGTCTCGCACCCATAGAGCAAGACTGGAAGTACCAAGGACCTGAAGACTCGGACTTTCGTCCTCCCGCACAGGTACCGGCAGCGCCACACCCCATGATCCAGTGAATCCATGACTCCCCAGGCCCGACCCAGACGTCTATTGACCTCTGACTCACAGCCAGCAGAGACATGAATATCACTGCCAAGGTAAGTGAATCTCTCCACGACCTCAACATCCTCACCACAAACAGACACAGACAGGACAGCAGCATCCAAGATGTCACCGAAAGCCTGGATCTTAGTTTTGACCCAAGAAACCCGTAATCCCAGCGGCTCCGACTCCTCATTCAGCACCTCGAGGGCCCCCAAGAGGATGTCTAAAGTCTCCGCAAAGATGACTGCATCATCTGCAAAGTCAATGTCCGAGATCTTGACATTCCCAAATGACGCACCGCAACTTGATCTCTCCGACATCCTCCCTAGAATCCAGTCCATACAAGTGCTGAAAAGTGTGGGGGCAAGTACACATCCCTGACGAACTCCAGTAACAACTGGAAATAAGTCAGAGATGGTACCACCACACTTCACAGCACTCTCAGTACCAGAGTAGAGTTCAGACATCAGATCGATCAGTTTTGGTGGCACCCCACGAAGACCAAGAATCCTCCAGAGGACATCCCGATTCACTGAATCGAACGCTTTACAGAGATCAACATAGGCTGCAAGCAGCCCCTGCCGAAACTCTCGTCTGCGTTCTGTGAGGACCCGAAGAGCAAGGATACGGTCAATCGTTGACCTCTTTGGTGTAAAGCCTGACTGCTCTGGACGCTGGTGCTCAAGCAGATGGTGGCGAACCCTATCGAGAATTATCTGAGCAAAGACCTTGCCCGGCACTGAGAGCAGCGTCACCCCTCGGTAGTTGTTGCAGTCTTGGCGATCACCCTTCCCTTTCCAGAGAGGGACAACAAGGCCCCTCTTCCAGTCAGTTGGGATGATGCCTGTGTTCCAGGCAGAGCACAAAACTGCATGCAACGACACGAGTGCAGCATTTCCACCAGCCTTGAGAAGTTCAGCATGGATGCCACAGATCCCTGGAGCTTTGTCCCGTTTCAACTGGTTCACCGCAGCCCGTGTTTCCACAAGCGTAGGTGGACCACAGTTGATTCGAGGGTCAGCAACAGGGATTGTAACACCCTTGACGTCCAACTCGACAGTTGGGGGATCAGCCTGGTACAACCGCTCAAAGTAACCGGCCCAGCGGGCCTTCACTTCAGACTCCTCTGTCAAGAGCCTACCACTCTCTGCTCGAACTGCAGTGCTCCGAGGGATGGGCTTGGATGAACGCAATGCGCGAATTCCCCTGTAAGCGGGACGAGAATCACCTGTCCACAGGTGATGCTCTACCCCCTCACAGATTCCTCGCACATAGGCCTCCTTGTCCACCCTCAGTGCACGTACAGTTTTACGCCTCAGCTCCCTGAACAGCTCAGCTCTGCCATTCAGCCTGGCCCTGCGACTCTGGTCAATGGTATCCAGTGTCCCTTGAGAGACAAAATTCTTCTTTGCCCTGCGGTGAGCTCCAAGGCATCCACCGGCAACATCAAGGACGGTGGTCTTGAAGGCGCTCCACAACTCTTCAGGACCCCCCAAAGCACCCAGAACCCCCAAGTGTCCACTCAGCCTGTTCGCAAACTCCTCAGCTACTCTCTCATCCCTGAGCTTGGCAACATCCAGCCTCGGCTGGGATGGTACCATTCTCCAGGATTTAAGATGCAGCTTTAGAGTTGCTACAACAAGCCTGTGGTCAGTATTGAGGAACTGAGCACTCCGGTAGACCCTGCAGTTCTGGATCATCCTCCAACAACCGTCAATGAGGACATGGTCAATCTCCTTTGCCACACCGCCAGCGTTGGAATACCAAGTCCAGCGATGAGCTTGTGGGCGCTGAAACCATGAACCAGCCACCCTAAGTCCATGACTTCTTGCAAAGTCAAGGAACTTAGTGCCATTCTGGTTCATAGTTCCTCACCCATGGGGACCAACACACACCTCATAACCGTCCCTATCAGTTCCAGTCGATGCATTGAAATCCCCCAAGACTAGAAGTGTATCTCGTCTGGGGCACTGATCAACCACAGACTCGAGCTTGGCGTAGAATGCATCCTTCACGGTGAGATCACTCGCCTCAGTCGGAGCATAAACAGAGACCAGGGAAATGACACCTAAGGAGTGACGAATCCTTAATCTCATAATACGCTCGTTGACCGGTGTTACCTCAATTATCATTGGGGTCAGCTTATTGGACACAGCTACAGCAACTCCTTGGGTATGGTAACCATCAGAGCGACCAGACCAATAGTAGGTGTAACCACCCACCATTATCTCTCCGCAATCCGGTCTCCGAACCTCAGAGAGAGCTGCAATCCCAATGTCCAAACGCTTGAGCTCAGATGATAACAGAGACAGGTGATCATCCTCTCTTAGGGATAGGACATTCCAGGCACCCACCCGAAGGGACCACCTCAGGTTAACCCAAGGAGACCGCCGTCTGGTGGACGACACCTCAGCACCACTCCGACACACTCTCCCGCAATCTGACTCAGGGATGTTACCCCGTGGTTTCCCTCCCATCAAAGATTGGGGGTCCCGAAGGCTTTGCCCCAATCCCGTCATCCGGTCATCCGGTGAGCTGCCCTGCGAAGGGAAGCTGCACAGGAGGTACTCCCACGGAGTGGGTTTTCAGATTTTTTTTGCGTTTTTGCGTTTTGTGGAATGAAGGGTTTTACGGTGGCCAGAGTGCAAATCCTGCCACCAACCTCCTAATAAGAAGTAACCCAACTGCAGGAGGACGTCCGCAGACACAGTTGGGCACTAGATATGGATGGCCGTTGGCTCACAAGGAGCTCCTCCGCCCTTTGACAGGTTTTGTTTTTAATCCTGCTGGGTGTCCATATCCAAACACCCTCCTCACCAGAAAACCTGGTGGGGGAGACGGTTTAGTCGCCGACAACCCGACCATGGAACAGGTTAGTACAGGTTTACATGGTACCTGTAGCAGGTCACAGATCGAACCTGACCTGACAGACTGAATATAAAATAGAATATATAAAAATATAACTGAATATAACATAGTGCAAATAGAATATAAAAAAAAAATGAACAATACAATAAAATTCGAAACAAAAGATAATTAAAACAACCTCTAGTGATAATAGCTTCAAAAATCAATATTTCCATTAAACCTATGTTATTTTCCAACCTTTACCTGAGTCCCACAGTCAATGCGTGCGAAATTATAATGAGATACCAAGAGTCCCGATTGGACAGGTCCTGAATGGGTCCGCCCCTTTCTGGGCAGGATTTCGGCCAGGCCGGGAAAGCCCGCCCACTCTATGCGTGTTTGAGGAAGGTGAACGGTGGTACAGCCAAGAAGATATTGGAACGTTTGGGGAAGCTGAGGAACTGGAACTGCTGCAAGATTTTTCCTTGGAAACACGAGGCTCCAGAGACGCAGGTGGACAGTGGATCATGATGGGGGATGGGAGATAAAGATTTATTACCCAAACTAAAAAAAAACATCGCAACACACCCCAGTGTTTCCCACTAAACACAAGGAAGGGATCTGTCTACACATATACTTAACGGCATAACTGATTTGGGACAACTGTATGTTTGGATGCTTATGGTTCCGAGAACCATAACACATGAATAACTTTACTACTGTTGGTATTAGGAGTTTGTTTTAAGCAGTTTTTCTATAATATAAATAAACAATACGAATATTTTAAAACTTTCATGACAACTGTACAATTATAATTACACCCATTTTGGCAAAACAAAAGAGCACCTCCTGGAAACTCCGCTGAAATTCACATTATATTACCTTCACGTTCGGTTCTGGTATAAAACTTCCAACGTTGACAGACTTCTCTCCCTCGTATTTTGAATTTGTTGGCTTAAATATATTATTTTTTCAAGATTTCATACATTTTAAGTTTGTACATGACATGGTATATATTATGATAATGTGAAACTGGAAACTCGCCGCGGACCGGCAGTCGATGACTCGCGTACCGGCACCGGTCTGCGTACCACCACTTTGAGTAGCACAGATCTAGATGATGCAGTCATCTTTGCAGAGACTCTAGATATCCTTTTGCTGGCCCTCCATGTGCTGAACGAGGAGTCGGAGCAGCTAGGATTCCGGGTTTCCTGGGTCAAAACTAAGATCCAGGCTTTCAATGACATTTTGGATGCTGCCATCTTGTCTGTACCTGTTTGTGGTGAGGATGTTGAGGTCACGGAGAGATTCACTTACCTTGGCAGTGATATTCATGTCTCTGCTGGCTGTGACCCAGAGGTCAACAGACGTCTTGGTCGGGCCTGGGGAGTCATGGATTCACTGGATCATGGGGTGTGGCGCTGCCGGTAGCTGTGGAGGAGGACGAAAGTCCGAGTCTTCAGGTCCTTGGTGCTTCCAGTCTTGCTCTATGGATGTGAGACTTGGACTCTGACCAAGGATCTGAGACGTAGACTTTATTCCTTTGGAACCAGGTCTCTTCGGAGAATCCTTGGCTATCGCTGGTCGGACTTTGTGTCCAACGAGCAGTTGCTGAGACAGGCTCAAATGAGATTTGTTACTTGCATAGTTCGTGAGCGTCAACTGCAGCTGTATTGACATGTGGCTCGTTTTGCTGACGTTGATCCAGCTCACCAGATTCTTTCAGTGAGGGAGCCTCGTGAGTGGAGGAGGCCAAATGGGCCGACCACGTGCCTCGTAGTTGCAGCAGATTGATAAGTATCTCAAGGAGATGGGGATGGGCCAGGCATCTGCCTGCGGGATGGCCAGCCTAAGGCCCCTGGACTACCTGCGGAAAGTGGACGCAGCGACATGCTGCTCTGGTGCATGCTGCCATACCTGATCTGACCTGACCCAAAACGTGGGGGACCTGGAGCATCAGATCCTTGTTGTTGGAAACACACAGCTCCTTTATGCTTCGGAGCAGTGTTTTATCTACTCAGTTACACATGCCACCCGAATCATCCATCAAGAGTGTGAAAAATGAATGTTACACTGTACTGGACTGTACCACGCTTATGGTTGGGTTGGGAATTTAACCAAGGTCAGATATAGAATCGCTATTTTTCTATCTGCCTTTTGCATGATGGAATTTCGATTAGAAATAATTCAACCCAACAAAAAGGAAAGATAACTCTTTGAATTGACTATTGCTGACGTGCAACATCGGAGCAGTACTTTGGTCGAGTTCCAGATCCACCCTTAACGTTTGATTTCAATGTAGAATCACAAACACCACCTCTTAGCGTTGCTTAGCAACCCATCATAATGTAAACAATAGGTTTGTTTAATAACTTTTGAACATTAAAAATTACTGCAGTTGTAAACTGTTAAATTAAATATGTAATTTTTCAGCATGTGAGCGATAACTTGCCTACTCTTTGTGAAAGACGCCGTGGAATCATCAACATCCAGCAAATAGTGCCGGCAGATGGGACGTCCAGTCAAACATCCACGAGAAGGACGATGCCCTGCCTGTGAGACACCATGGTGACCTCGAGACCGTCCTACCAGCTCCACTTCCAAAATAAGACAGCCATTTACCCAAATTAGCTTTGATAAGTCGGGAATAGCTGTTTTGGATCCAGGTACCCAGGCCATCAAGGACAAAATGTAAGGAGTTACAACATCATACAATAATCATAACCTTAGGAGAACGAAAACCAAAAAAAAAAAAAAAGAAATCACATGAAAAGTGATTTTAGAACTTTATTACTTTCAGCATCACAATTCAGATCTGTAGCCAAATGGATACAAACAACACTTTCCCATTGGTTAATAACCAGCTTGATGATCATACACAAAGTGAGGTCATTGCATCAATAAAGGCATTTTCAAGGAATTAACACTCGTCACAGAAATATACTCAAAATGTACAGCATTTACCAAAATTCTCATTGGACGTTATTGCCAAACCTTCCATATTGAGATCTGTGCCGATTCATGCAGGATTGACAACCAGAGAAAACGGCAATTACAAAGTACACGGCCGCTCCAATAAAGCAATTCACGGCCACCTTCTCGTACGTCTCGTGTATATTCGTTAAGTTGGATTCACTGAAAAACACCAGCACAAGATTATCAACAACATCTCAGAGCAAAGTACACCTCACACAGGCAGTCAGGTGACATCACAAAATTCACTTTCAAAACAAAGGTGATTCACAGGATAGCTCAGAGGTACGTGCCCTGAAAGTGCCTAACCTCAATAGAACCGTCCTGGTGCTTTACAGGAAGCGTGTTGCATCAATGAGTGTGCAGTCCTTCGGAAAGACATTAAGCTGGGTGTCCTGTCTGCTAGAATTCGCTGATCGACGTTAACGAGCCCATTGTCACTTAAACAGGGCAGGCCACTGTGGTCAGTAGTTAGGCCAAATTCCAAATTCCTGCCATCATTGACAGCATCTGCAACAGAGTGACCGACCTGTCCAGGATTGGTTCACAACGATGAAAACAGCTCGGGAGAACCGAAGTTCTGGAATTGGTACGTCGTCATGGACAAGTATCTGCAATTGATGCCGGGAAGCCCACAACATTGACAAAACTAACTGCAACAAGTTGCATGAATGCCGCTGCTGCCCAACAGAGGCCAAAACATTGCATGACGCAGCGCCCTCTGGTGGCAACAGGCCAGACGACACATCAGCTTACCATCGACTCTGTCAAGAAATGAAATCCAGGAATGACAGCACAGAGGCAAAAATATTCCCAATGGATCTTGCTGATCTACATTCTCTGCACTACAAATAACACCTTGACTTTCTTAAAAGCTCACATTGGCGTTTGTACAGATATTACTTTTGGACAACGGCATTGGGAGATCGTATACTTCTCCAAGAATTACAAATCCACGAGAAGACCATGGACAAATCAATAAAGTCCATGGGATTTGAAGCTGAAATCCCAGCATGTGCTCAGATGGGAATGTAAACAGTCCAACCCAAATACAAGCAAACTTTCTCCAACACAAACTTTCGTTAAAACTTTTGAGTACAACAGTTCCAAAGACAAAAGTAACAGCAACAAACGTTAAGAAAGTAAATCAAAACATACACAAGCTACATTTGTCAGATATGAAGCTACAAAAATAATACATGATTAAATAAATAAAAATTGATCATTGTGGCACTCACCTGATGAAATAGTCATCCGACAATGGAACATTTTGTAAGAGGATGGCTGAATGGATGTAGAAGAAGACGCCCACCAGCACCTGAAAAATATGTAAAAACAAATAAATAAACCAAACTTCAGTTTTATTATGCAATAATTTATTTAAATTTATTTTTCACATCCTAATACATGTGATCTTAATTTTATTTTTAATCTGCTTGTCCTATCAGTTTCATCTTCCATGAAGCCATTTGTCCCCTGTCCACCTGTTGTGTCATTGCACATTGCTAATGTGTCAAGCTCTGTCATCATATCTTCTGTGAGGCTGGAAAGCTCGTCAAGGCATCACGCATCCTGGGATGGCATTTTGTTTTCGAGGGACAAAACAAGTGTTGAACGCATCGATGGATTTGAGAGTTACATTCGTGCCTCGTTTTGAAGAGAGGATCAATTACTGCGCAGCAATGTGGCTGCTGGTTTGAATCATTGCTTGAAGCATGGCCGTGCCACTGATGTGCAGTGCCTCCTCTAAGTCAGAGAAGGAATTTGCAATTTGTTCAGGTTGCTGGCGATTACTCGCCTACCTTTCACGAAAGACGCAGTGGGATCTTTAATGTTCATCAATGACCAGTGTTGGCAGAAAGAGTCATCTGGCTTGCTGTCCTTCGTGCGATATACCAACATATCCAGACTCTGCGGCATAATGGTTAGAGGGTCCGATCCGAGTCTGGGAGGTCAGCGGTTAAAACCTCTGCCGAGTCGTACCATGAACTAAAAATGGTACGTGCTGCTTCCTTGCTTGACGCTCTGGATTTAAAGGATAGAGCGTGGACAAGTAACCATTGCACAGGCTTTGATGGGCCCAATGGCCTCCTCCCGTGTTGAAATTTCTCGGAAGGGAATTCAATAGAAGTTGACAGTCTGTAGCTGGGTCGATATTCTAAATTTGTATTGTGTTCCTTGCATATTTAACATTGTTTACCTTCGAGTCAATGTGGAAAAAATTGTTTCTTATGTAAGGACTAATGCTAGAGGTGATATGTTGATTGTGAAAGGTGACGAGTATTAATATTGTTGTAATAATCTAAAGCCTGCGGAAAGATTGCGACTATTCATGGATGGTCTAGCCGAGCTGCTTCCGGATACAGAACAATATTGCGGTATCTATCAGTTTCTGGTTCCTTCTAGATTGAGAAACATCTCAAATTTACGAAATATACTTTTGAGCAGTCGAAACAAGTCGAAAGGAGGAGCAGGGTGGCGCGTGGGGTGAGGGAGAGAGGGGGTGGAGGTAGCGGAGAGCAGAGAAGAACCAGCCACCAGAAATGTTTTGCTGTGTACAAGTGCCGTGTCTGTGTGTTCACGTATCGCTTGTTTATCTTTATAATAAGTTCAACTTTGGACTGCACCTGCTTGCTCGTTGTACAAATCAGTCAATCAAAGAAGCAACACCAATTCTGCTCGACCATGATTGAAGAATGAAACCAATGGTTGCACAAATAGAGAGAGTGACCGTTTTTGAAGCACGCTGCATGTTCTCGTGAAAATAGAGAGAAGAGTATTTGATATGAATTTTGAAAATAACAAAATAGCCCCAATTTTTCAACATGTGGTGGACAACTAAAGAACTACATATCTGCAATCAGGAAGCGATTGCTAAGGGTAAGCCTCCCCCGGATTACCCTTGGCCTGCGATCCAATGATGGCATATTTTATTCGGACCGCCATATGACCTTGACCTTCAACATTTCGGGAAAGAGTGCCATTTAAGAAAAGGTGTGCTCAATATCATGAAAAAAAATTGGAGGAAAATTATTCAAGTTATGATCAAAAATGTGTTTGTTTGTTAATTCGGTCACAATCCGAAAAAAAAAGGATCAGTCAAGGACACTAATTATATATCAGGTGCACAACTTCGGTGCAGGTACACTATTATGATGCAAGAAGATCTTGGAAGTCTAAACGGTCTTTGAGATTCTGCATGGGCAAAATTGAGTGCCGACAAAAAAAAAAAAAAAAAAACAGACCGCGTTATTTTATTCAGGCTGACATTTGACCTTGACCTTTAACCTCGAGGAGAAGGATGTAAAGTAAGCGTAAATGCGCCTTCCTCTAGGAGTCTCGGCTATCTCAAGAGGGCAATTTCATTCTGATCATAAAAACTATAGTTATAGTGAAAAACGTTTATAATTAAGTCAGGACCTTAAAATTAGATCAAGGTCCAGAAAAAGTCAGTCACACATACTTTGTAATTCAAAATTATCGATGCAAAAAATTCATTCCGAAAGCTGCAGCCGGCTCGGTGACGCAGCTCAGAAAGTGATACAACTTGGAAATTGGGAGTGTTGAGAGTATAGGAAGAAAAAAAAAAAACGATGGCCTTTTTTTCTAAAAGGTGGTTTAATACTCCTCAGCCCCAAGCCAAGGGTTTAGTACCCAACTCTGTGGTACCAAACTTGAGAGTACCAATTGTAAAAACAAATCCGAAAACAGCATTAAGCCTTCCCATGTCATATAGTATAGATGGAGTATAGGGGGAGGCTTAAAAATCGTTTTCAGTCAAAAACCTACCTGAGAACAAAATCCTTCAAGAAGACTCAAACCAAGTTCAAGGTTAAATGCTTTAGGACGACATCCTTCGAGGAAAGCCACGATCCATAGACGATATCAAAAGAACAACTGACAAAATCCATTCAATCCAACCATCCATCAGGACCAAACTCTGCACAGAGCGTCGGTGCTGCCGAAGTAGTGTCCTGGGCTATTGGGCACAATCCTGGATGGGTCACCACTCCGACGCAGGATACTCGAATGGCTCAATCATCCCAAAAAGCTGGTACTCATTTTGCAGACCTCAGAAGGATGAACAGGCTGAGTCAACCCCACCTGGTATTAATTTAACAGCCAAGTGGGATTTGAACTCAGGACCCAAGGATCCCAAGGCCACCACCCTAACCATTAAGCCAACACCAAGTATGATCCCAGTCAATGCTAGCAAATTTTGGTTACAACATTCACTGTAAGCTGAATGTGTCGGAATAATAAACAATTTTTCCCATGGAATACCATTTTGCCTGCCGTGTAGAGGCCGACATCGGGACCATGTGCTCTAACCTCAATCAAATGGGTGACATTAAAAAAAATATATCCATTTGAAACCTTCCACAGTGATCATGGGCCAAGTGAAGCACCTGTGTACCGTCATTTTAAATAAAAAAAAAAAGTTTTTTAAATTATATGGGTACTATTTCTTTTTTTGTAGTAACACTAAATGGGATTTGAACCTGGGTTCCCCACATCACAAGTCTGGGGATTAGATGGGAATAAATAGCCTATTGTACAAAATGTGTTGAAAAGAACAATGGAAAGGTAATTATAAGAAAAGATTATTTGGCTCATCATGCAAGTGTTGTATTCCCATCATTTATTTAACGAACTGAACCCTCTGGCACACCGGGTGCTGACAGGATGGCCAGGAGGTACGCACACTCGCCTCGAGGCTGTCTAGCCTGGGTTCGAATCCCGAAGCAGCTATAAACTGTCATCCTGGTGTTTCACGGGCAGGTTGATTCATAAATGGGTGAATGGACATTAAACTGGGCGTCCGTCTACCGACATGAGTTGGTGGACTTGAAAGATCCCACGGTGTCTCCCATCCAGGATGACCCTTGGCAAGAAGCTGCTTTGGTAGCACTGACTCTTCACACGTGATGCATGTAGGAGTATGCTACTACCTCCCTGTGGGGTTTTTGGTCATATCTAAAATAGTAATGCGTGCCCATACGTGCGTGGCCGTACGTGGAAAAAAAAACAACTTTCAAACAACCACACAGGCCGTTCCTTCGCTCTCGTAAACGACGACTGGATTGTGGCATTGTGTTTATCTATAAACGCGCATAGGAAATCGAGAATTTATTAGAATACAGTAAGTAATCACTATCCGGAAGTAGTGCGTGCCCGTACGGAATGTTCACATGCATTCCACGAATTATCGCTTGCATTGAAGTAACAACTGCTGTGATACTAAGGCCAAGGTCACATTTGCCACGGCGGCCGTGGGGTCTCCAAAATCTGCGGCCACTAGCAATGATACGGCGGCCGCAGTATTTCCACGGTCACACAATGTAGCAGTCACATGTGTTTTTATTTTTCGGGTAGCCGCACGGCATATTTATAAATTGTGGAGACCGAAAACGTGGGTGTGCCGTACGGTCTTTGATTTGATGTCGCACAGTGACCTTAGGGCGTCGCTGTGGCGGCCATAGAATTTTCAAGGCAGACGCAAGGTGCCCGCAAGGCGACCGCAGGGGGGCCCTAAGGCGAACGTGCGGCCAGACGGACGGTAACAAGTGGGTATATATACCAGTTCTTTTTTTTACTGATTTAAAAATATACCAGTATATATAACTGAATATACTATAACTATAATATACCGTGGTGCCCCCAGAATCCGAATGCCCCATTGTTTGAACAAATTGGAATCCGAACAATTTTTTTGAGAATTTTGCCCTAAAAACCTAATACATTTTAAAAAACCGAACACAACGAAGCGTTCATGTTTGTTCACGTGTCTCCCCCACCTGTTTGAGCCACATCTTCGCGCTTTGTTCATTCAGTTTGTCGGTGGAAGTACTCGTGAAAGCATCTCTCGTGTGTCGATCGATACTTTAGGCCTCAATCACATTTCCTCTACGGCGAGGATACGGTGGCCGTACGCCCTCTGAATTAACAGAAACGTGCGGCGGCCGCAGAGAAACTGAGGTGGCCTCAGGGAGGCCCTACGCCGTTTGGCTATATTTTACAGGCCGTAAGGTCGCCGTGGAATTATAACGTGGAGTTATAACTTTTTTCATTGCTTCGTTCGCCGTAGAAATTCGACAAGCCGAAAAAAAAATGGTAACAAAAAAAAAAGGAAAAAAATTAACCTATTTGTTACCCTCCGTCTGGCCGCACGTTCGGCTTAGGGTCCCCCTGCGGTCGCCTTACGGGCACCTTGCGTCTGCCTTCAAAATTCTATGGCCGCCGCAGGAATGCCCTAAGGTCACCGTGCGACATCAAATCAAAGACCGTACGGCACACCCACCTTTTCAGTCTCCACAATTTATAAATACGCCGTGCGGCTACCCGAAAAATAACAAGGACAAATGTGTCCAAGAGCAGCGTCCAAAACCTTAAGGTTTTGTCGGCTAAAAAAAAACAAAAAAAACAACAACTTCTGATATTTCGTCACGTGCCTTCATTTAGCCAATAGCGAAACCAGTCATAATGTATTGTTGCGGATTCGCGCCCGCCGGCGTGCGGACGGCCACGTAACTCGAATCGCGGCACGTCGCCCACCGGACAGACAATCCAGTCGTGACCCTCTCGGACCAACGCCGGGAACTAGTCACGGGTGGACCTTTCGGTCTCACCACGATCGTGCCAATCGGCCCCCGCGTGGGATAGGGTTGCTCGCCAAATTCGACCTACCTAAGTACCCACACGGAGGGTAGACCGGGCGATCGCACCTCGCCGCAGGTCGACTTCGGACATGGGCCACTTTAAGCGACCCGTTCCGTACTATCGGGATAACCGAGCGGTGTTATTCGTCGGCCTCGACGGTTCGATTAATTATCGGGCGTTTTAGCCCACGACCAACCCTTTACGTGAAGCAAGATGGAGATTCAATGAAAGAAAAGACGAAGCGAAGCGGGAAAACAGTTCAACATGAAGCTCATTTATTTCGCGATGAACGGAAAGCACACATATACAATTCCACCAAAAGCACATGTAAAAGAAGAAGACAATGCAATATTACACAAAAAGCAAATGCAACAATGCAGATCTATCCGACTACCGAGCACCCGGCTTCACTTATACAATTTTACTTCACAGAGAGCACCGACAACACATGTACCCAAAACAAAAGAAAAAGAACCACCCTCAAGGATGAGGCGGGCCTGGGGCCGAGACCGGGTCGGGCCTACCGTCTGATGATGAGACGCAGAGCGGCGGTGGCGCCTCAACTCCGCGGGCCTCGCGGACAGTGTCTGGTAGGGGGTGGGAAAGGGGCCCCCTTTGTCGCACTATCTCAGCGCGGGGGGAAACAGGAGGGGGTTGCTGATGCTCGGGGGAAGGAGGATATCACCCTGTCTCAGGTCCCGCGGCGAGCGTCTCCTCCTCGACCTCGGTCGCGTTGCTGGCCTCTCCCTCTGCAGCTCCCGGCACCGACGCGAGCACCCCCTCGTCCGCCTTCGCCGTCGTCACCTCTCCACAGCTCCGTCTACTCGCCCTCTCCGTCTCCTCTCTTGGCTCGTCCCAACTCTTCACTCTTGACTTCTCCCACTTCTTTCCAGCTCCACCGACGACTCTCTTGAACTCCGCACAACTCCTTTTACTGACGAACGCAGCCGTTTATATAAGCCCCGTGGCTTCGCTCTTTCACCCTTGACCCTTTGCCTCCGACCCTTCACCTCTAACTGGCTCCCCATTGGACCGAGGAAAAGTGGGCGTGAATGCTTTTTGATCCATGAATTTGCATATAGCGACCGCCCTCCAACACCCTGGAGGCGGGGCCAAATCGCCCCTCGCTCACCGATTGGACAGAACAAAAGTGGGCGTGAGTCGTTTTTGATCCGTTTTCTGCGGAAAGTCCGTGATGTTTTTGAATACGCTGCTCGGTGCGCGCCCTACACGAGTCCAGTATCGGTGCCCACGAGTGGCGCGAGATGGTGTGGATGTGATGGTGGCGAGTTGTGACGGTAAAGGTCGTGACGGTTGTGGTGAAGTGGCGTTGTGGTTGGTGGTTGTTGTTGTGAAGCGGCGTTGTGGTTGGTGGTTGTTGTTGTGAAGCGGCGTTGTGGTTGGTGGTTGTTGTGTGATGGCTGTTGAGACGTGGTTGGTGGTGGTAATAATGGCGGCTGGTCCAAAATAAAGATAGTAAAAGAAAAACGGCTATCCTGAAGAGTCGCAGCCCGAGTGAATGACATTTATTCCCTCTAGACAACGGGTTTGGGCCTAACTACACATATACTTACCGAGATATCTCACCTAAGGGACCTGAATGGTGGTTTGTGAATTTCGTCAACCACAACAGTATTTACGCATTTACGAAATATATAATGTATTTACGAAATTACAATACGATAAATGGAATAATCTTTAAATAGTAACGCCAACTTTTCGAAACTTTAAAGCAAATGTCCGAATATATTTAAAAGTTCATGATAGACGCTCTCAAAAGGCACCGTCTATGTGAGGATGTGTACATGTGCTCAGTATTTAAGGCGATCCGGATCTTGTGTACACAAGAGCCGAGTCCGAGAGATTAAAGATTTGTCTTCACAAGAAGAAGAAGAAGAAGAAGAAGAAGAAGAAGAAGAAGAAGAAGAAGAACGCCGAGCTCTCAATGAGCAGCATTCGTTACGCGAGACGCTGCTAAAAACATAATTATGTGACTGCTCCATTGTGTGACCGTGGAAATACTGCGGCCGCTTTATAATTGCTAGTGCTCGTACATTTTGTAGACCCTCCGGCCGCCGAGCCAAATGTGACAGACCTTTCCTAGTGTTTTCACCTTCATTTGTGATGTTTTTTTTTTTTTAATCATCTTGTGTTTTAATTAATAACAAAAAAAGCATTCCGATCACGTGGTGTGACGGACTGTCGGGCAAGGATTGAATTTCACAGCAAAACCAGTTGTAATTTGGAATATCCATGATTACGTAAGGCCGATGCGTTTGATAAAAGTGATTGTGGTTCTGCGGGCATCATGTTTGATGGGCTGCCCTGGGGGCAGCGCTCTCGCAGAGTGCACGAGCGATCGGAACCCAGGACGGAGCACGACCCTGTGTGAACCTTTGGATGTGGTGATTGTACCAGTTTACATACAATACACCGCCCCCGAAGGTCATTTACTCATCTTATTTTATCTTAAACATGGGTAATTTCAGTTCAAAGTGTCTTGAAAGTGGGTTTTCTTTGGGTCCACGAACGGATTAATTCACTCCATTATTTCTTATTGGGAAAATATTTTTGGAATCCGAACTTTTGCAATCCGAACAGCCTCCTGGAACAAATTAAATTGGGATTCTGGGGGCACCACGGTATAGGCAAACACCTCTACTCTGATCTCTCGCAGTAGCGCACGGTCGACGCAGACTGCCACAGAGGCCGTACGTAGGTGCACGGCGGCCGTAGGGGAACCGTGCGTCGACCCTGCGTTGCCCGCAGGTAGTCACACAGACGGCAAGGCCACCGTGGAAGTAGTGCGGCCGCCGTAATTTTTTGGGGGTTGGGAAAATTCATTTTTCATTGAGAAGAGCTTATGGCAGCCGCACGAATAACGCAAGCCCACCGTACGCACTACGTACGGTCGACGTGGAACACATCTACGTCATAGCTTGGCTTGTCGAATTGCTACGGCGAACGTAGAAATGTAAAAAAGTTATAACTCCGCACTATAATTCCACGGCGACCCTAAGGCCTGTAAAATATCGCCAAACGGCGTAGGGCCTCCCTGAGGCCACCTCAGTTTCTCTGCGGCCGCTGCACGTTTCTGTCAATTCAGAGGGCGTACGGTCGCCGTATAGCAAATGTGACCTAGGCCTTACACACACAGAGTTAATTAAAATCCAAATTAAAATCAAGTTTACCTCCCTGTCTTTGCTAGCCATGACATTCGCTGCCATTGACCATTGCCAGTCCTACGCCATGGTAACTAAGGCGCCCTTTCCCCATCGGCCACGCCTACGCAGCAACGTGTCCTTTCATTGGTTTGGTAAATAAATCGCCGCAGCAACGTGTCCTGTCATTGGTTTGGTAAATAAATGGCCATAACTTGGGAAACACTTGGGAAACAGCTGAAACGGATGAAGAAGAACGATGTCAAACCTTGAAAAGGCGCATACTCAGGTCCCCAGCATCAATTGTGACGTCATATCAAACGGAGAAGAATTGTGACGTCATAGCACAGTGTCCTGCCGTTGGTTTCGTAAATAAATGGCCATAACTTGACAACCCCTTGTCCAATTAATATCAAACCTTGAAAAGGCACATACTCAGGTCCCCAGCAATATACCCGGCAAGTTTCAATTAGATCGGACCAGTGGTTGTCGAGAAACAGCGGTCACAGACAGACAGACAGACAGACAGAGACACACACACACACACACACACACACACACACACACACACACACACACACACACACACACATTGCTGGAATTATAGAAAGATAAATCATGGTGGTTGTTACGGAAGAGCGTGGTATTGGGAGTTACGGTAATATTAATGAATGCATGATGATCCGGAATTGACAAGGCAGAACTGAGTGACGTCGGAGAGCCGTGGAGGCAGCAGAACTGAGTGACGTCAGAGAGCCGTGGAGGCAGCAGAACTGAGTGACGTCAGAGAGCTGTGGAGGCAGCAGAACTGAGTGACGTCAGAGAGCTGTGGAGGCAGCAGAACTGAGTGACGTCAGAGAGCTGTGGAGGCAGCAGAACTGAGTGACGTCAGAGAGCAGTGGAGGCAGCAGAACTGAGTGACGTCGGAGAGCCGTGGAGGCAGCAGAACTGAGTGACGTCAGAGAGCTGTGGAGGCAGCAGAACTGAGTGACGTCAGAGAGCTGTGGAGGTAGCAAAACTGAGCGACGTCAGAGAGCTGTGGAGGTAGCAGAACTGAGTGACGTCAGAGAGCTGTGGAGGTAGCAGAACTGAGTGATGTCAGAGAGCTGTGGAGGCAGCAGAACTGAGTGACGTCGGAGAGCCGTGGAGGCAGCAGAACTGAGTGACGTCAGAGAGCCGTGGAGGCAGCAGAACTGAGTGACGTCAGAGAGCCGTGGAGGCAGCAGAACTGAGTGACGTCGGAGAGCCGTGGAGGCAGCAGAACTGAGTGACGTCAGAGAGCTGTGGAGGTAGCAAAACTGAGTGACGTCAGAGAGCTGTGGAGGCAGCAGAACTGAGTGACGTCAGAGAGCTGTGGAGGCAGCAGAACTGAGTGACGTCAGAGAGCTGTGGAGGTAGCAGAACTGAGTGACGTCAGAGAGCTGTGGAGGCAGCAGAACTGAGTGACGTCAGAGAGCTGTGGAGGTAGCAAAACTGAGCGACGTCAGAGAGCTGTGGAGGTAGCAGAACTGAGTGACGTCAGAGAGCCGTGGAGGCAGCAGAACTGAGTGACGTCGGAGAGCCGTGGAGGCAGCAGAACTGAGTGACGTCGGAGAGCCGTGGAGGCAGCAGAACTGAGTGACGTCGGAGAGCCGTGGAGGCAGCAGAACTGAGTGACGTCGGAGAGCCGTGGAGGCAGCAGAACTGAGTGACGTCAGAGAGCTGTGGAGGTAGCAAAACTGAGTGACGTCAGAGAGCTGTGGAGGTAGCAGAACTGAGTGACGTCAGAGAGCTGTGGAGGTAGCAGAACTGAGTGACGTCAGAGAGCTGTGGAGGTAGCAGAACTGAGTGACGTCAGAGAGCTGTGGAGGCAGCAAAACTGAGTGACGTCAGAGAGCTGTGTCGTCAGGGCAACAGGAGATGCCATTAAAAACGGTTGCGCTGAAGCAGCCACGTGTGGGCTCACTTTTTCACACAACAGAGAGCGATATTCCCGTTGAAATAAATCGGAACAGGAAAGAAACAGCAAAATAAAATTCCGTGCGAGACCAGATGTTGTGGAATTGCGCAGGTTAATTATTATCGGGAGGATAGCAAAAATCACGATGCTGACGAACACGTCGTCGGAACACAGGACAAATTAACGAGCCATTACAGAACTTCGTTTGATTTGGCCCTTTGTTTAATATCTCGTCATGTTATATGGTCCTCCAGGAGAGAGTGTTAAAAAACAACAACAACAACAACTGACTCCTCCGCCTCCCTAAACAACCACAACCCTCACGTGATCAAGGCCACTTCCGCGTTGTACGCGGTTTGTCAACATTTTTGAAATCAAAGTCCGAAGCGCTTTTCGACTCACTCAATAAATAAATAAATAAATAAACAAATAAATAAACAAATATTTTGACCAGGTTTAACAAAACAAAAACGGATGAACGTTTAAACGCGAATACCACACGTTGAAATGTCGAACGAACCAATAACGTGTGTAACACACAGTTAGGTTATGAGTAGCTCGACACGCACCAACACCGGGTGCTTAAAGCGACATGGTGAGGTGAGGTGAGGTGAGGTGAGGTATTCTTACCAACATGATGACGCCCCAAATGCCCAAAACGATTCCGCACATCGACAGCTTCGGACCGCACAGCACGGACGAGGCCATGGCAGCGAGCGGCGACACACGGACAGGAACTCGAGTTCCAAAGTTCGTGGTGACTCTCAGGGCGGGTTCAACACGTCGCGCGCTGCTCTCTCGCCCCCTGTGGGTTCGTTCAGGTGGACGACGCGTCCCAAATATGGGGTTCGGAAGTCAAATGTACCAGGTGGAAGTTGAATTTGACGAGCATAACCCGCGCTCTGCCCGACATGTTGGGGTGGGTGTGTTTGAGAAAGGAACTGATGCAGAGTATCAGGAGTAATTTTACTTTAATGCAGTAAGTGGAATACGATTTCATTGTTTCAGAACCATTTTATTTACTTTTTTGAACCATGCACCTCGTATGGTCTTTGAGGTAATGTAAGCCGAATATCACGTGACTCGAGCGCGACACGAAACCACAAACTCGGAAATGATATACAAGATGACTCGTCTCCTCGTGTCTACGTGAATAAACGCTTCGATATCTGAGGTTTGCAGGTCTGTGCTTTAATATACTGTTAGGGTCATCGGTGGATAGGTCTTCAACACTGCACGAGGGGTGTGTGGAGGAGAGGGGGGTGGGGGGAGGGAGGGATGAACGCACCTCGAGGTCAGCATGCCAACCCAGAGAGGAGAGGTGGATGAACACACCTCGAGGTCATCATATCAACCCAGAGAGGAGAGGGATGAACACACCTCAAGGCCATCGTGCCAGCCTAGAGAGGGAGGGTGGGGGTGAACACACACCTCGAGGTCATCATATCAACCCAGAGAGGAGAGGGATGAACACACCTCGAGGTCAGCATGCCAACACAGAGAGGAGAGGGCGATTAACACACCTCGAGGTCATCATATCAACCCAGAGAGGAGAGGGATGAACACACCTCAAGGCCATCGTGCCAGCCTAGAGAGGGAGGGTGGGGGTGAACACACACCTCAAGACCATCACTTCATTTCTGATTTCGCCCCACCTGCCCTCTCAACTTTTTTTTTCCTTCATGAGCCTGAGCTGGGGTGTGTGTGCCATGAACAATAAGCTTGCTATCGCTTGTCAAGCCAGCCGTTCCTTGTCAACCGTTTTGTTGGAATGTTCACTTGAGTGCTTAAGCCATTTGGCGAGTGCTCTGCAAGCTGATTGCTGATGGAACACATCTCAGGTACGACCTGCTCAGCTCATAACTCATCAACGTTTCAAAATACAGTACTGTACAGGTAACTGCTCTCCTCCACTCTTCAGTTGCCCTCTTCTCTCTCTCGGATGTGGAATTATCTCGCTACCATTATTGTGTTTTGTTCAATTGTGATATTTTCTCCCTTTTATGACGGTCAGTCATTGCCATGTCACGTGGTCTATTCCAATTCCTAATCTTATATTTTCTCAATGACACTCCCTCTCCTGACCACCCACACTCTCCCACGTTTATCCAGTTTGACAGCTTTTCCTGTGTGCTCACATGTTCATTGGTCGACTTAAACCCAGTCTGTTTAGTTCTCTTGTCTTTATGTCCCCATTATGCTACCAGAGTGCAGTACAGAGTATGTTCATTTTCATCCCTTCTCGATTTAACCATTTTCCCTTGTATGCAAACTCCCTTTGTTCCGAGCTTTGCGAAATGTCATCCATCCATCCATTGGGACCATACTCCGCACAGAGCATCGGTGCTGCAGAAGCAGTCTCCTGGGTTCTTGGGTACACTCCTGGACGGGTCGCCACTCCGACGCAGGATACTCAAATGGCTCAATCAACCCAACAAGCTGGTACTCATTTTTCCGACCTCGGAACGATGACAGGCTGAGTCAACCCCACCTGGCATTAATTCAATGGTAGAGCAGGATTTGAATTCAGCACCCGAGGATCCCAAGCCCACCACCAACAACACCAATTAAGCGAACACCAGGCTTTATCATTCAACTCTTCCAAGAGTTGAAATTTCTGAAAAAATAAAAGATGACACGTCAGTTCTGCGACCTTCACATTTCTTTTGTTCCTGGACAGAAATCACATTCATTTTGAAAACGCAGGTATCATCATTAAATTGGTGTAATGTATTTTTTGAGGAAGAAGAGGAATAACTTGCATACGTGCTTGATGGATGAGGTAAAAGCGGCAACCGAGCCGTCTCTGCCAAAGCTTCAGGAAAGCAGTGAAGGATAGGGATGTTTGGAAAAATCTGATCATGAATGTCACCAGAAGTCAGTCACGACTTGACGGAACTACAGAGTAGTCACAACGTCTTGTAAAAATTGCAGATAACTGGGGAATGCATTTTTATCCTCGCCGAAGGAGAGGGTATTGCGTTTGGGGCCGTTTGTCTGTCTGTGTCTGTCTGTCTGTTTGTTTGTTTGTCTGTTTGTCCGCACAGAACTTTCGTGTTTTTCTCCGCAACCGCTTGTTGGATTGAGACAAATTTTTCACCATTGGTGCGACTACTCACGTATAATGTTATAATGATAATTACGATGTCATCAGCCAGGTGGTGTGGCAGCCATATTGGAAAAATTGAAAAACTTTAGACCTCTATCTCTGAAACCGCAGCAAGGAAAACATTGAAACTTGGCCAACGACAAGTACTTCTCCTGGAGAATAAGTGTGGTTTTGATGACATCATAGGTGCCTTCGTTATGACGTCATCATTACATATGTAGAACACTACATCTGATCAGTATGAAAATTTTTGACGGTCATCTTGTGATAAAATGGTCCACAGAATTTTTTTTGATGATTTCATCGGTCACGTGATTTGGCAGCCATATTGTTTAAAAAAAAAAAAAAACCTTCAAAAATCTTCTCTGAAGAGGCTGAACAGATCGAGGCAAAACTCTACACATATGAGCGCCTGTCCATGAGGAACAAAAGGTTCACATATATGATGTCATAGGTCACATGGTTTGGCATCCTTATTGGATTTACCCTAAAACCGATACAAATCTTATTTTCCAGAACAGCTTGACAGATCAAGGGGAAACTTCACACAAATGTTCCCCAAGCCATGAGTGTATAAGTTTAAGGAATAATTGAAAGGTCACACGGTTTGACTGCCATATTAGATTGAAGAAAAATATTAAATAATGTTTTCTCTGGAACTGCTTAAGCAGTTGATGTGAAACTTCACCTTTATAATCTATTCATGATGGGAATACATCTTTTTTAATTTCAACTTGATTGGATGCATGGTCTAGCGACCAGAATTATTATCTTGCCAAAGCAAGATATGTTACTCGATCGGTTTGTTTGTTTTTTTGTTTATATATTTATAGATTTGTCTGTTACAATTGATTTTCAACTTTCAACTTGCTCTCTAAGTCACAGTTCTAAAGCAATGGCTCTCAAACTTGACATGTATACTCGTGAGCGCAATAGCTTTCGACGCCCAAAATTTCGAAGGTCAAGGTCAAAGGTCAAGGTCACCAGAAGGTCAAACATCAAAATCAACGAAACCCTTAGCTTTTGAGTAAATTTTATCGGATCATCTCCAAACTTGGTGGATGTATAGCATATCGATAGGCGCTCAGCTGATTCGTTTTTGGTGGCGATCGGCCTTGACCTTCATGGTTAGCGCCTAAGGTCGAAGTTGACCTTCATGAAGGTCATTTTTAAATCTTTGACTAACAATATCGAGTGGTACCTCAAATTGAAGCCCGAGAAGAGTGTTTCTCAGATATATAAAAATTTCGTCGTTATGACGTCATTTGATGACGTCATGATGAAAAAACAGATTTTTCATAAAAAAATGAAACTCTCAAATCAAGGTCTTTTGTCAAGATAACCTTTGGCCTCAGGCCAAGGTACGCTTTTCATTACTATTTTTTTTTGACATGGGTTTTTTTGTTTTTTGTTTTTAATTTTTTTGAATAAAGCTCACTTGGCTGTGCCTGTATGGGTTTGAAGGTGGAGGAGTATCAGCTGAAATGCGAATCCTATCGAGGTTCCTCCTGATGACTTCATCCTTGCTTTTTGCTTGTTTGGGTTCCTTCTGATGACTCCAATGCAGGACTGGACATATTTGGTCTTCCATTTGATCTGAATTGAATTCATTTTAATCCCATTCTGAATTCAATTGAATAATGAATAATAATCATTTTTAAAAAACGTCATCGGCCAGGGTCAGGTGTCTGATCAAAGCGGGGTTGCATCAATGTGGGACGTCTTGGTACCCGGTCATCACAGCCAGCAGTTATAAAGTGGCAGTTGTAATTATGTCTCATTAATTACATAACAAACCAGTACACAATACAAAAGAAGTCCTGGCAAGGATCTGCAATCTCTGATTGCTCTTTTTCTTGTGAAGGGAAAAGGTAGTGGTGTTGGGAGTTGGGGGGGGGAGGGTGTAGGGAGATGAAGGGGCTTTCCAGATCTCTGGATTTCTCCCCACACCTCTGGATATGTCTCTGAAGTGCCTCACCGTTGGTGAGGAGTACCTGGGCCCTGAAGTTGCCACCCACAGAACTCTTGAGATCCTGATGGAACAGAAAGATCAATGACCAGGGGACAAGAAAGGTGAAGGAATTAGGCTTTTGGCCAAGATTCCAGCATACGATGGCCAATACTGTTTGAAAAACAATGAGATCGATGAAGTCTGTAATCGAAAAAAAACAAGTGGGGGATTTATAGCATATCTCAGAGGTCCCATACTTGCCTTTGATCTGTCTAATTACGTGCACCACAAAGGTGGGCAGAGGTTATGTTTTGACCCCCGTTTATCTGTCTGACTGTGAGCAGGATATCTTAAAATGTTATGGATGGATTCGGTTGAAACTTGGGGGCCAGAGAGGAGAGAGAGGGATGAACACATCTCTCTCCTATCGGGTGTCTGACAAGGACGAATCGATTCGATTTTGGTCAAGATCCGAGTCCGGATCCAGATACAAGAGGTTTTAAAAAACTTTTTTGAGTGATTCTTCACCGTTGAAAGATGTCGCATATTATTTCAAAAAGTTGTGGGCGGATTATGATAAAACTAGTTGGATGAGTTGGTTATCTGATGAGAACAAGCCAATTATATGTTGAAGGTTCGGATCCCGATTCAGCCAATCAGTGGGAGACAAAACGTAAACTATTCAGCCTGGTGGATGTATGCATTCCACTGAGTGTTATTCTTGTATTGCATTTGTTTCTGACCCGGCTATCAATTGATATCGCCCTGCCTGACAAATTGTACAGCTGGGTCGAGTCACCATCTAATTAATTAACTGTCATTGTGGTGTTTTGCAAGCAAGTTGGCTGCATCAATTAGCACACTGTTAAGTGAGGACCATCTACAAGCATTTGCTAGTGGAAGTTAAAAATGCCACAATATGTTTCATAAGAGTAGACCATTGTGTGGACAATGTCCAAATTCCAACACCACGAACTGTTGGGCTCATGCCACTCATCGTAACCCCCGAGACACCCAGTGTGTAAAAGCATGAGCAACTACCAGGCTACAGTGTTGCGGCATGCAATATAACGACCATGCTGTCATTCTTCAATTGATTTAATATAATGAGGCTGACTGGGTCAGAACAGTCACACACACACACACACACACACACACACACACACACACACACACACACACACACACACACACACACACACACACACACACACGTTCTGTAAGGTAGAAACAAAGCACGAGTCACCTCCTATTGGGATGTAAAAAACTCATGTCAGAACAGCTGTACACACAAAGGCACAACAAGGTGTGTTGAGTAATCCACTGGCACATCTGCAAAAGTCTTGATATCCCAGTTCCACAAAACTCATGGAAACATGAACCAATCACTGAAAACAAGGAGGTAACGCTCATGTACGACCTGATGATCCCATCAAGTGTGAACACAGAAAACAAAGCAATGCGACCAGATATCAGATTTGGGTATAAAAAGGAAAATAAGGCATTGCTAATTGAGGTTTCAGTTACCAGCGATTTTACCATAAACGATGTAGAAATCACGAAAATGACCAAATACCAAGATCTCAAAAATGAAGTGAAAAGATCGTGGAAGCTGATGAGCGTCAAATTGTTCCAGTGAAGACAGTGATACAATGGACAACAAAGATTTTGCGACTGGGGTGGAAACATGTGTTCTCGCTAAATCAAGAATGCAGATTCTGAATCTGAAGTCAGAGTTTTCTCAGCACGTCAGGCTTTTGAGTTTTACATATGGTCCAATTACAGTAGCTTACCCTGGTGGGTGATTTTGAGTGATCATAAATTATTACTTTTTTTGTATTTTTGGTTTCAATTATAGCAATACAACTGTTGTAGAATACTATTTCTCATTAAAAAAAAAGCTTAAGAAGGCACTTTAAATTATTAAAAATGGATGAAAACTTTCCGAGCTCTGAATTTTTAAGTAAAATTTTCCACACATCATTACAATTTAACCCTAACCCTTATGAAAAACTTTGTGAAGGCATTGGATCATGACGGTAATGGCTTCCAATATCTCAGAGAGAAAATTGGCGCAGAGAAAACTGATGCTAAACTCAAAGCAGGGATTTTCGTTGGGCCCCAGATCCAAGAACTGATGTGTGATCCCGAGTTCAAAAATAAACTGAACCCACTTGAGTTTGGAGCATGGGAAGCATTTGTGTTGGTTGTGCAGAACTTTCTTGGGAACCATAGAGCTGAACAGTATGTGGAATTAGTGGACAACATGCGAAAGGCTGAATAGCGAATGGGCTAGAGGATGTCTCTTAAAATGCACTCCTTGCATTCTCATTTTGACTTCTTTTCACCTAATCTGGGTGAAATAAGCGATGAGCATGGTGAAAGGTTCCACCAAGACATTTCGGTCATGGAAACTGGGTATCAAGGCTGGTTCAACCCAAACATGATGGATGATTACTGCTGTTTCCTACAAGGGGAGAACAATTTCACACACAAGCGCAAGAACAAGTGTCTCACACTTCTGAACAGTGCCTATGCTGATTATATTGAAAGGAAGAGTGTAAACTTGACATGTTGTTTCTGAATCACTCACAATGGGGCAGATTTCCCAATCAAGTTTACACCCTTCCTCAAATGACCATTTTTGGCTGCTCTAAGAGCACGCTTATTGGCTGCTCGCTCTCGAGCACCCTTATTCTGGACATTTCCATTTGTCTGTCTATCCGCGAAACTTTGGTCAAGCCTAGGGGCTAAACCACTCAACCGATTCCAGTGAAATTTGGTAGATAGGACCAATATTTCTGGGAATCGTGTGCTTTCGAATATGGGACCCCGGGCCCTAGCAACAGCATAGCAACGGCCCTTTAAAGTGGTCAAAAAATCTAAAAAAATCAAAAATAAATAAATTGAAAAATCGAAGCTAAGAGTTCTGTGCGCAATCTATCTAGCTCCCTTCATGCCAATTTGCAGCCATAACAAAATATATTTGTAGGAGGAGATAAGTTTTGGGCGAGTACATGTCGAACATTTCAGAAACGGTTAATTGCGAATATCTCTAAGAGAAAGAGTCTGATTTTGATGAAACTTGGGTGAAATGTGTACAATGTGGCGAGCATGTACACAAAAATGAATGGTTGCTATGCACACCTCCGTTGCTTAGCAACAGCTAAAATACTTTGTCGTACATCGTACACTTATTGTGGACTGTACAAAAAAAATCAATACCTCCGAAACTGGACCTCCGAGGGGCCTGTTTTTTTGTGCCCAAGGAGAATGTCTTACAGCATCATATAAAAAAAATAAGTTGATGCTTTCTGCACTCAATTGAACCTCATTCCTTCCCATCATGGACCGACATGTGGCGCTGCTCAGCTGGATCATGGACCGATTCCTGAACAATGTACAAATTACGAAAATCTCTGATACTTGCATACTCTAACTTTCGCTAATTTGTACTTTGATCATCGTGCCGTGGCCATTCGATTGTCAAAGAATGAAATTTATTGATAGCATGTACATGAATATCGGCTCGTCGCGTCGGCCAGCTTTCCATCTTGAGCGAGCAGCCATGTCGCCTACCGGCTTGTCTAATGTTTTATCAACTTCTTTTTCTGCAACTTGTTTCTGTTCTTAGTTTGTATACTACACATAAACAGAGATCAATCATTGTTATCTAAATTTGACGTGAAAGTAATTACTAACCCCTGATATTAGATGTACAATGTGGCGATCTGCAATTATAAAGTATCTAATATGGCATGCTGGGTATCATGAATACATACACATATTTTGAAAACAACGTGCTGGCTAAATTCTGACTATAGATTTGAAATCAGTGGCCCAGATTTAGCCAAGAACACCTGCATTTCCCTTAGTAGCAGACAAAAAGTTTTTTTTTTGTTACCCAGTGAATTGGACCAATGGGAATGATGAAGAAGAACCTCAAGGATATATTAAAAACCATCCGTGGTAAGATTACTACAAAACAAACTGCAGTTGGAAGGTGATCTTGAAAAGATCAAAACTCTGAGAACAACAAAACTTCATGACGCTCCCAAGCATGTTCCATGTGCAAATGTCCAAAAGCAGTCAATATCTATATGAAAAAACAGACCCACTCACATCTCTCACCTGTGATTAAAGGGAATAACCAATTAGCTCTTACCTAATCAATTAATCCATTATTAGCCCCGGTTGGACTTATTTTGAAAAGGGGGCTTATGGATTTGGTCTCAATTTTCGTGTTTGTGCGTGCATGCGTCCGCAACCAGATCTTGGAGATATATGGACCGATTTTACTCGTACCTGGTACAAAGCCAACACACGATGGTATACGTAAGCACCTCATTTTGTTTCACGATACGATCAAAGATGGCCGACTGGCGGCCATTTTAGTTGTAAAAAAAACACCGATGTTGAACATGTCCTCAACCATTTCTCAGACATGCATTTACCGATGTTGTTCAAACTTGGCACACAGATAATGAATGATGGCTTACATAAGCACATCATGTTTTTTTTTCAAGATCAGATCCAAGATGGCCGACTGGCAGCTATTTTGTTACTGAAATGTGTCCCCAACCATTTCTCAGACATGCATGGTCCGATTTTGTTCAAACTTGGCACAAGCACAACACATGATGGTATACACGTGCCGCTCACTTTATTTTGCGATCTGATCAAAGATGGCCAACTGGTACACTGACGGGCATTTTAGTTGAAATAAATATGGGTGAGCCCTTTAACTCCGTACAGCAAAATTACTAAAACAACGGGGGCTTTGATATGTTATGTCTTTTTTTACTTGATTGTATGTCAATTGCTTTTGGACATTTGCAAAATCTATGTTTCATTTATATTATTGCGGTTCTGTGAAGCCGGCGCTCCCCGCGAGGCAATGGCACACAACAAAGAGTGGTTCCGAGACAGTTATTTCATTAGTATTCTTTTTAGGTAGCTCTTTCCTTATGTCTCGTGGGTTTATCAGACAAAAAGCTTTGTGAGGGCTTTTGGGAAGGTCTTTATTCCCATTCTTTATCCTTTACTTATTTTACTTCGCACACAGGAGCCTTCCATTCATGCCTGCATGCCACAGACCTGAGCAACAGAGGCAGCTCAGTTGCATATGAGCGCCCTTTCACATTCAAAGCTGGTGCCATTCTTCCACGGCACATCACCTCAAACCTTCACCATAATGAAACCCCAATGCTACAGTATTTCTACAACCACCACAATGCCTTTATAAAAATCCCTGCATCAATCCCCACAACGGCACAAGCTTGCTTACCTTCATCATTAACTGCCACAAATGCCTCCATCACAAACTCACTGCACTACAACTGCTATGCTTCACCACCATTGCCATCGCTCAACCACAGTCACCACTATAGATGCCCACTGCCTTTTGGAGGTGGCGGGGGCAACGGGTGCCACATACCATTGCAGATGCTTATGCTTAGGACAGCCTGGCATGGAGCTTGAAGCGCAAGTGTGCGCTAAAATCTGTTCAACATTGTGTGGATAGCCCGAGCGCTCCATACAGCTATGGCCCCCATTGGGTGTCCAGCGCATGTTCATGGCCAGAGAGCACCACCAGATATATTCGCCCCGTGTTAATCTCAGAGATGAGTCGCACGGCAAAGCACAGAGTGAATGAGGCCATTTCCAGTGCCAAGTCCTCGCATAGGCAGGGCCAACACTAAGGAAAGCAACCGCACACCAATGGGGACACTCGGAAACTCCTATTGCTCATCTTGATCCGTCTTTAGGCTCCTCCCTTGCCAAACAACAATAAAACACCTTGCAAAAGAGAGAAACCACACAGCTTTTGGCTTGTTGGGTAGTATGGGATGAAAGACGGTACTGAGCAGGCGGATGGAGCTCATGGAATGGAGCAGGTGGAGCGGAACGCTGGGTGGGCGAGCGATCCAAGTGCCGTGCCAGGCGCATTCATTGGGGTCAAGCTGATAACACATTTAGATGTACAGATAGTCTTACACGCAAGAGCTGTCTTCTCACACGTTTTTTCTCGTTTTCCATCTTGTCTGCTGTGGACGCATAAGAGCGATCAACGAGGGTAAGTCCCGAATAAGAGCTCTTTTCAGAGTGAGCCCACCACACCCCACATCATGCCTCCTCTGACCACGCAGCATTAGACATCCTCAGTTTTTCTCCCCTCTCCACTCCCTCCCCTCCACTCCCCCCCATCTTTAGCAACTGGGAAGCTTGGGTCCATCAACTGTGTAAGGTATTGAACAGGTCACACACCTCGTACTGTTTCTCATCTTTCTTTGATCTCTAGCCTTCCTCGGGGAATGAATCTGATGATGCCTGTCATGTTAATATGCGTTAAGATTGTAGAATTTGTTCATATCAGTATAGTTCTGCCCTGTGTCGTTTGTTTTATTTTTTGTAAATATTTTCATTTCCCTTGTTGTCATTAACCTGCTTGTGTTATAGATGTACCCATCTTTTCCTCCATTGGTCAAGTATAGTCCGCCCATAGAGTTATTCGGGAAGTTTTACCCAACCAATTTGCTCTTGTTAGCCAGTGCATACTCGTCAGCTCCAATCGGCTGCATCTGATACGGTAAGTTAACTCGAGTATGCATTGAGGG
>NC_140970.1:65974668-66007168 GCF_056783735.1 Eptatretus burgeri | reverse complement strand
GAGCTTCACCGATACCGATACGAGGAACATCTACCCGTCACTTCACTGATGGGTTTAATCAAACGACGTCATGTTGTACTTCACCAACATATTCTATGTCTATCTGCAAATCTCAAAGAGGATGTAAAATGCAGTGAAACAAGTGAAAAAATTGATCTTTTTTCAACACGTTGTTGTTGTTGCTGCCGTGGAGGCTGTGGTTGTTTGTGTGCTCCTTACATGTACTTTTATATTTTATTCTATTGCTTAGAGAAGTATTACAATATATAATTTTGTGTGTTCCTTCTGTGTCCTTCTAAAATCTAAAAGGTTCCTGCTGTTGTAGAAAACAAACAAATAAATAAATAATGTGAGTTCCCTTACAAGGAACTTCAGTGCAGTAAGTGACCATCATGCCCATTTGTCCATGCTCTATCCTGTTTGAAATGTTAAGGGTCAAGCAAGAAAAGCAGCACATACCATTTTTAGTCTTTGGTACGACTCGGCCAGGGTGCAAACCACCGACCTCCCAGGCTCAGAGGGGATGCACCAATCGTTATGCTACCAAGGCTGGTTCGAACAGCTGCCTAAATCAAATATTACCGTTACAACCACTGCATTAAGCTCCCATTCAATCCTGGTTAAAGGGCTTTTAAAAGAAGAATCTTCAAGATTAAACGGACACAAATAAAAAAAAAACGGGACAAAAAAAAAATTGTTTCAAATAAATAAATTAGTTTTCCAACGATACCATGTTTATTATCCCACAACAGCAGAAACCCTTCGGAATGAACCACGACACACAGATGGACAGACGCTTCTCCTTTTAGTCATAGATTTTGTATCTCAAATTGGAAAAAGCATCATGGTTCTAGTTTCAATTTGGGCTCGCAAGATTGCCTAGAGGTAGGCACACTCACTTCTGAGACATCTAGCCTGGGTTTGAATCCCGACCCAGCTATAAAGTGTCATCCTGGTGTTTCACAGGCAGGGCGATTCATGAATGTGTGTACCGTCCCTTATGGACGGTCAACCAGCATATGGGCGTATTGTCTGTTCTCTGTTGTCATTAGTTGGTGGACGTTAAAGATCCCATGGTGTCCTTCGCGAAGAGTAGGCAAGCCATTGCCGGCACCATGAACAAACTACAAATTCCTACCCTGACTACTTCGCTGAGCGACATGCCTGGCCAGGCTGTTCATGAAAGTTCCTTGGACCAGCCCCACAAGAACGTGGGAATAATTGTGGCTGTTAAAGGCCCAGTCACACCTTGACGTTTTAGCCAGCAATGGCAACGTATCAAAATGTATGTAAAACGCTGGCTTACGCTGAACTTTTGATGTTTTTTTTCAAAAAGATTCGGACGTATTCATAACGAGTTGGTCGTATGTATAACATATTAGTAACGGACACAGAACGTTTCGTTGTCTTATTGATAACTTATACCAACAAATGCTTAGCCTGTTGTCGGCATTCACAACCGATGCCCAATGATAGTCTAACTTATGCATAGCACGCTGCACGTATCGCCGACGATCACGTGGCGTAGCCTATTAAACGGCTGCCGCACAATGATTCAAATCATAACCGCCGGAGAAATGGAAGTGTCAACATCGCAGTCACACCTTGGCGATCTTGTCAGCATATGCCGACCTCTGAAAAATGCGTCTAAAACGCTGGCGCGGGTCAAATACGTTATGGGTAAGTTTGGTATACATGAATAGAACGCTAAAGTACACTATCATTCGGCGTAGTAAGTGGAGTAAGTCTTGTACTTTTAACCGTGTTAAACATTTTACGACGTACTTGACGTATGTCTCATACGTTCCGCATGTGATGGGAATAAGTTGTATGCACGATATGCGATCGTTGGCACACGTCGACAAAAGTTACTCATAAGTCGAAACACGTCAATGTAATGGTTAGCGTCAGTGTTCCAGACTCCCTGGTTTTATTTATTTATGTTTCTTCGGTATGACGGTCATGGTGACACTTCGATTTCTAGTGCGGTTATAATATAATATAATTAATAGGCTGCCGCTCAACGATTTGAATCATAACCGCACTAGAAATCGAAGTGTCACCATGACCGTCATACCGAAGAAAAAAACAAAAAAACAAAAAAAAACAAAAAAAAAACAGGGAGTCTGGAACACTAACGCTAACCATTACCTCGATGCGTTTCGACTTATGAGTACCTTACAAGTAACGTATGTCGACGTGTGTCAACGATCATGTAACGTGCCTACAACACGTTACTCATGGGTTAGAAATAAGTTTCGGGTACGCTAAACATTACCTCAACGTGTTTCGACTTATGATTAACTTACAAGTAACGTGTATCGACGTGTGTCAATGACCGCATAACGTGCCTACAACTTATGGCCAACGTAGCGGAACTTGAGTCACACGCTGGCATAAGTCGTAAAATTTCAAGCATGCTAAAATTTGAGGACAACCGCAAAGTACAACAATGAAAGCCAGTGTACTACGATGTATGGCAGTGCTTTTCAGCGTGCTCTCTATGTTTCCAAAACTTACCCATAACGTATTCGACGTGTGCCAGCGTTTTAGACAAATTTTTCAAAAATCGGCATAAGCTGGCTAAAACGTCAAGGTGTGACTGGGCCTTAATCAAGAAGACTAAGAATTTCCAGATTCAATTAATTATGCAACTCATTCATTAAAAAAAGTATTTAAAACCTAGTTGAAGCATGGGGGTGATTCAATAGTTGATGTACTTCTTGATTGGCTTTTATTACACTGAACATACGCAATATGGTATCAGATGGTCAAAAAAACCCCAACAATCTGATATCCATGATATTATCTTAAAACAGGCACAATCTTATTATCATCTGGTATTAAAAGAAAATATTTCTTTCTTTTTCACTCCAATTTTTTTTTTGTTGTGCTGTGATGCACAATTGTCTCACGGTAATGACTATTTTACAGAATTAAGTTTACAATGCAATTTAGTCTAAACCAATATAGTGGAAAAGCAGAGGGCCCCCAAAGAAACCAGATACTCCTACGATTGAGTAGGTGGCAAACTTATAGGGAACTTCAACCCACAGGTCCTTTCGAGCTTCTGTGTCTGTTGGGGACACACCCATCACTTGACACACAATGGAGAGCACAAGTGTTTTGGACAGCTGCAAAGTAAAAGCAAAGAGATTATCAACACATCCACGATTATTTACTGTACTGAGTTTATGCCATAAGAGTGTGGTTGTTAAAGGGGAACTCAAACGCTGAGACCACCTCAATGCTAATCTATCCCTTGATAGCCCACAAAATAGATATCATGTGTCTTTTTCCGATTTCCAATTTATAAAGTCGGTAATTTTGCAATTAGAAGTCGAACTTCCAACTTCTTCTTCTTCATGCATAGCCATGACGTCACACCTGGAAGTTGACCTCCAGATTCATATTGTCTCTGGATTACATTGTGATACGATTTAACTCAAATTGCGAATAATTTTCGATTTTCCACAAATATGCCGAGTTGATGCGTCCTTGGTTGTTGAAGTAATACAAGTGAAGGCGGTTTCATGCTACAGAAATGGTCAAAGATCTGAGGGTTGCCAGAAATTGTATGAGGTGGTTTCGAAATAAACATGTGTGGATCGGGCAGAGGAAATGTCTTTGTGCTCAGAACATTTTACAGAGCACTGTTATGAAGCAACACAGATGGCTCGATCTTGTGGTTATCCGCCATTATTGAGAAAGGATGTCATCCCCACGATTAAGTGGAAGAAACAGCCGTTGCTCAAAACTAAGACCATCTCTACCGAGCTACCAGCACATGTACACAGGTGATTTGAGTGGTGAATCAAACACCTGTGATGGCCTGTTGGTGACCGATCTCACCTCATGAGATGTGCTGGCTAAGATGTGCTCACTGCCCCATAAATCATCACCCTAACAATACCTACCACCATCCCCCCATGCCCCCATCAACCATCACCCTCACAATCCCCACACCCTCCTCGACTATCCCCCCACAACCCCCCCAGCAATCATGCCGCCCCACAATATCACCCTCACCATCCATCAACAATCACCCTCACAATACCCACCACCACCCCACACCCTCCTCTACTTTCTCCCCACAAACCCCCATCAACCATAACCCCCACAATACCACACCACCCTCACCATCCCCCCACAATCCCCTATCAACCATCACCCTAACAATAGCCACCACCACCACACATCCTCCTCCCCCCAGCACCATTCCCACATCTACTGGGGCAGGACATTAACATGGCAAGGACACGGCGCAGACAAGGGACAGACATAACACGGTACGGACATAACAGGACATGACACTGACACAACACGGTACGACCAGACACAAATGGTGTCCTGGGAAAGTATGAAACAGGATGATCCCGCAACATACAGGCCACCTGGTCAGCCTGCAATGGTGGAACAAAGCACGAGTCACCCATTTTGTCGGTGGTGTCCGAGTGTGCCTGGGTGGTGTCGGCTGTCGGGTGATGATGGGTATTTTTGCCGGAGTAATATAACCGATTTATCAATGAATACAAAATCCCTCATAAACTGTTAATTGAACAGAAAAACGAAACCTATCAATCAGTAGTAAACATGCGACCAGCGTTTTCATCTTTTCCAACACCTCCATTGTCGCCATCTTCATCTGAATCACTCAAAATGATCCGGCTCCATAATTCCCCCAAAAGCGTTTCTCTCACTAATTTTGTCTCCAATAGAGTCTTCAAAATCCCACTTCTCAGTTTCATCATTCTGAGAACTTTCAGAGTTGCTGATGATGGTGGAATCAGTATCGGAATCTGAGCTCGAAACACATTACATGGTTTCTCTATGTAAGCCGCCATTTGGATCAAGGTGGGTTCCAGGTGTGACGTCGCTGGCGAAAATTGAAAATGGACACACTCGGGCTTTTTTGACACTGTGATTGACACAGAAAATTCAAACTTCTTTTTCCTTCAAATTAGACGGTGATAAATGATTTTCAATGGTTTCAGAATAAATTAAAAAAAAAATTGCGCTTGGGTTCCCCTTTAAGCACACATGAAGGGATCATAAATTCCGAAAACATACTGCCAGGATATGGACTCGTTTTCACAAATGCAAAAATTATGACAGAACATCAACGATGCTTATAAACTACTCTTATCATTAAACTTCAACCATGAACAGTGACAATTGAATAGGGGCAGAACATTATACAAGTAGTTATCAACATGGGTGAAAGGAGGTGGACTATTTTGCAATCCAACATGATTACTTACCTGGCGAGTGATAACCACAAGGGAAACACCTACAAGGTATCGAGACATCATGTTTCTTATCAAACCGAGGGTAATGGATGGCAATTCAAAAGGTAGGTTCTCTTTGGGTACATCTTGAGTCAAGCTAAACTGGTAGCACAACCAACTGGCGATTGTACTCCCTGCCCAGGCACCCATGATGATCGTGGTGTCTCCTCGTGTGGTGCTCCAAGGATTCATTTCTGGATAGTGGATGCACAGTAAGAAGGGTCCACATAAGGCCAAGGCAGGGGTCAGATTGCTGTGAATAATCAGTGAGTCCATGGTGTCCCAAAAGGGAAAGCTGATGGCAAGCAGAACGGCTGTCAATACCACTCCGCAAATGACATCCTACAGAAACAAAAAAGAGAAACATGGTGATTAATAATTATTCTAATAAAAAACCTGAAGATGTATATGCCCAAATAATAAAAATAAATAAATAAATAAATCGGTAACATCATATATTTTGGCGATATGATTGCCTGGCTTCGAGGCAAAGGTGGCACTTGTGCTATTTGCTTGGTTGTGGGGGTGACACCAGCTTGTCATTTGAAAGGTTGTGGGTTCAAATCAAGCTCAATGAATTTTTGTTAAGGACTTAGATTAAGTTTCTACAACCTAAGTTTACCATGTTGCTATTACAACTCAGGGGGGTTGGTAGGATGGCTTAGAGGTACACACACTCACCTCTAAGCTGTGGAGCCTGGGTTTAAATCTTGACCCAGCTATAAACTGTCATCCTGGTGTGTCAAACGTTGGGTGATTAATCAATGTGTTTGTCGTCCCTTGGATGGACGTTAAGCGGGCATCCCATCTGCCCGCATTAGTTGGTGGACGTTAATAATCCCACAGTGTCCTTCGCAAAGACTGGGCGAGCTATTGCTGGCACCATGAACAAATTCCTGCCCTAACTACTGCCAGGAAGACAATGGAAAACCACCCAGCATAACCTTTGCTTGGGAAGCTGCTTCGGCGGCACCAACACTCTGTGCATTAGCCGCTCCAAAAAAAAAACTCTTACCTATAACTATGGGACAACTAATAAGTGTATCATAAATCATACCAAGTCAAATTATATGGTTACCCAGGCATGCACAAATTATTTAAGTGCATTGTACAAATAATCACAGTGACAGTGAACACAGTACGAATCCAAATGGGAATGACCAATGTGGGTTCATGACTCCAAAGTAATAAAGGAGTGTCCACTGGAAATGAGCCTGAGAGGAGATGCCAAGTCACTCAAGGTGGAAAGGAGGAAGGGATCCGTTTCCTAATGGTAAGGAGCCAGATTTTGTGGTTCCTGATGGTGCCTCCCTCAGGTGGAGTGGTGTGCATTCAGGAGGTAAAATCCTCATATGTTTCGTGATGCACATCACCTCGAGGGGGCAGCATACAAAGGAAGCCACAGAACCATACTTTATATTTTAAAACATTGAAACAAATCACAAGTATTTTTTTGGCTTAGAGCAGGCTAACATTGCAGCCACTGCTCACTGCTTCCCCAGTGAGGTCTTTTGCAACTTTATATAAACAAGACCTTCCCATCGTCGATTTTTAGGGGCCACATTGTTCAGGGAATGCATCATCCCAGCTGACCCCTCAAAATTGTGGAATGGAATGTATAGTAAGGACAACACAAATGGTATCCCATTACAGCCATTGCTGCACGATTTGTGACCAATAAATGTTGTCTGCCACACGAGTGCATTGTCTATTGCCTCCCAACAGCATTGAGGGGGACATGGTTTTGTGGTTGGGAATAAAGATGATGCGCTTTACTGCGACCGCCAGGGGGATGTCTCGCAGCGTGAATCAAGCTGAATGGGAAATGGTTCATGCTGAGAAAATAGCAAACTGCACACATTTCATCCTTATTAGAGCTCATCAGAAGAGCATAATGCTTAAAATCGTCTGCTTGGGCTGAACTTTCAGAATTAAAGTTGGTAACACCCCATAGCTTTGTGTAGTTTTCCAACTCGCAGCATAACACATGACCGCTTGTGGTTTGGCTGCCTCACACATTATAAATTCCATTGCTTCGTGCTGTACCATGTGGTGGTCCGGTCACATCGAAAACGTGTGGTGCGTAATATATATATATATATATATATATATATATATATATATATATATATATATATATATATATATATATATATAGTAAATAATATGAGTAAGACCCACGGAACATCCCCGCAAAGTGAAATGTGACTACAAGTCCTCAACTCTCCCCCCCCCCCGGCAGAAACCCCACATATATATATATATATATATATATATATATATATATATATATATATATATATATATATATATATATATATATATATATATATATATATATATATATATATATATATATATATATATATACGCACGCACACGCACGCACACACACATCGTTATATTTGGTGGGGGGGGGGCAGTAAGACAGAATTGAGGCTTTAGTATGGTCCTTGTGCTTGTGTAGGCATTCGAGGCATTATTTGTATTCATCTATGTTTGCAGTGAAGTTGGCTGATACATAGCCCTCATGGGATGGACTTGGCCCATATTTGGGCTAATAAGGGTGAGAATGTCTTGTTAGATGTCACCCCCCCCAGGCCCCCTTCCTTTCCCCATCCCAACTGTATCAGGAGGCTGGACCGAGGCTCTAGTCTCAAATGGTGGCCCCACCTCAAGATGTCGCTACCACATAACATTGTTGCAGGGAGGCAACTGCATCAGGAGCAGCGATTGGCTCTCCTGTGCACCTGCCTTGCACCTGCCTCGTGATTGGTCCCCCCCATTGGTTTCAAGGGCCCTCTACTTCCTGTAGATATTCCTAGACAGCTGCTTCCATTTGCCAGGGCTATCAAGTTAGTGGTTAGACGATGCCCCAGAGTGGGAAGGACATGACATTGATTGAGGATGGGATCATTGGGGGCTGACAAAAGCAGTCATACTGGTGTTGAGGGGTGAGAGAGCTGGGAGTGGAGAGAAGACAGAGAGACAGAGAGACAGAGAGACAGAGAGACAGAGAGACAGAGAGACAGAGAGACAGAGAGACAGAGAGACAGAGAGACAGAGAGACAGAGAGACAGAGAGACAGAGAGACAGAGAGACAGAGAGACAGAGAGACAGAGAGACAGAGACACAGAGACACAGAGAGACAGAGAGACAGAGAGACAGAGACACAGAGAGACAGAGAGACAGAGAGACAGAGAGACAGAGACAGAGACAGAGACAGAGACAGAGACAGAGACAGAGACAGAGAGAGAGAGAGATCATGGGTTTTGGCCTTTGTTGTCTTGGGTCTTCACATTCTCGCCTCGGTCATGGTCTTCGGTTCCTGAACCTGTCACCCGTGCCTGCCGTACATCAAAGTCATCGTGCGGAACAGCAGCAGCTTTTCATGCCGCTGCCCTATGGGGAATTTCACTTGAAAACCTGGTCAGTTCCTGTGAGTGGAAGTTGTGCCTTACACCATTTTTCACCGTATAGTTTAGTGTTGTAATTATTTACTTGTTGTGTCTTTGGCTGGGATTTCGTTCCTGATTCGTCTCGTGCTTTAATAAAGGGTATTTATTTCCAAGGTCCGTATGTGTGAGTGTGCCATTTGTCATGCATGCAAACTATTTTGGTATCGGGGCTTTTACCTGGTGGGTTAAATTAGGTTAATTATCCAGATTTATTACCGATGGGGTTTAGATCTGATTTCGCATGTGAGCGCATTGTCCACTCGGTTGTGTTATAATGAAAGATTCGGCCTCACACTGGCCATTCGTGTTTAGCAGTTCCTTTCTCAGTACACGTGACAATATATATATATTATGTTATATTATATTATAATAAATTATACGAGCAGGACCCACGCAAAATCCCCACAAAGTGAAATGTGACTTCAAGTCCTCAACTATTCCCCCCCCTCCCTCACCATCAGAAACCCCAATTTATCAACCCCCCTTCCCAAATGCCAAGTCCTTAACCTCCACCTCCCAAACCCAAGCCCTCACCCTCCACCTTCCAACCCCAACCTGTTAATCCCCTCCCCACTTCAAGCCTTCAAACCCTCTCCCCACCCCCTCCAAACCACAGCTCCTCAACCCCTCACCCACAAAAACTCCTCAATCCCCCCCCCCACCAAAACCTCAACCTTCCCCACCAACTCTGTCCCATCTTTGCTCTCCCCTCCCTCCCAACCCCAACAAAGTCCTCCACTCCTTCTGCTCATAAAAGCAAACAGGCATTCCCACATCCAGACAGTGGAAAAGTTAAGGCTTTCCTCTCCCCTATCATGCTCTCACAAACTTCACAGAAACCCGTCACGATCACATGTCCAACTCACAATCACACGAGATATGTGGCAACCCCATGGAATCGCAACTCTCAAGTGACCATGAGCAGGCTAATTGTGTCAATAAACACCCCAAAACCAATTATCTTCTTCCTGATGCATATATACAGATTGTTAAAAGTAATTAATGACGGACGTTTTCTTTCACAATGTCGTGCGATTCCTGGAAGTTCTCGGACAAACACATGGGTGTTGTGGTCCCTGATCGAGTCGTTTAAAAGAAAATACCAGAGTTGGAAATCATAGAAAGTACCCGCGGAACCTCCGTGGTAAAAACCCTGCTTGAGAGAATGCCGCATAGTTATTTGGGTGGTGTATCGACAACAGACCACTGTTTCCATTGCTGAAGCCTATCTTCACAGGCCCATGATGCCTATTAGCTCAAAAATATTTTGACTGTCACTTTGGCTGTTTTACATTGAACGGAAAACTTATAAGAAGGGCATGGCAATTGTGAATAAGACAGCTCCGAATAGGATGTCGTTGGCTTCGCATATCACCAAAATGGTGACCGTGTGATTTTTCATCAGGTTGAAATTGTGGGTTGGAGTCAGGCAAGCTGTCCAACCAATGGGTGGAACGGAATGTAACACAGATGCACGGACAGACGAACAAGCGTATTATGTAAGATTATATTGTATACTAGATGACCCGTGAACCCCCCGTTGGGTTCCCTTTGTGACAGCAGTTGATTAAAAAAATCATTTCATTAAAAAAAAAAAAGAACAAAAGATAGCTCCAGCGAACTATACCGCTGAGGTTGTTTGCATTGATCAAATTCTCCCGAAGAGTACTTGACTGAATCGGGAATTGATTTTAAAATAATTTTTTCGTTACCTGATTTGAACAAAACTTGATACTGCACACCGCAGGAGAATGGTGAGTAAAGTGGGCCAATTTTTTTTGCACTATCGTGTACCGTTTTGGCTGTATTTCGGGAACATACATACATACATACATACATGATGAGAGTTTTAGTAATATATAGATAGATAGATGGTTGGCAGCCTTGAGGTAGGCCCTCTAAGCTGTCTGACTTAGGTTTGAATCTCGACTCAGCTTTAAACTGTCATCATGTTGTTCCTCATGTAGGGTGAGGTATCAATGTGTGCATTGTCACCTGAATGAACGTTAAATTGAGTGTCCCATCTGCATTACGTTATGGATGTTAAGGATCCCATGGTGTCTTTCGTGAGCAGTCGGGGAGTTATTACCGACATCCTGGCTGATTTCCAAATCCCTGCCAGATTTGGGGCATTTGTTTTATTCTCGCCAGCACAGAACAATACTGTCCATGCATATACAAAAATCTATCATTGTCTCATACACGTTATCATAATACTGATTGCAAGTTCCCTTGAGCATGCACCCATATTTCATCTGAAGATTTGCCATATATGGAAGTTAAAAGTTCCTTAATCTGAGCACACACAAAAATCAGAAAATTATTTCTATACAAAATGACGTCATGCAATGTCAGATCAATTATCATCCATTAATCTTTGAGTACTGAAGCTGCCAATGAACTGGGCTTAAATCCAAACCAAAGTCCAAATTGTTCTTGGAGTTTAAGAATTCCACAATTGTTTATATAAATACCAGGACGCTGTGCATTCCAGTGTACAAACGACTCAGTGAGACGAGCACACACAGCAAAAGAGCAACCATCACTCCAAACTCCAACGGGTACTGCGCAGACAAGAATGTATAAAGTTCCACCTGTTATTACATCAAGAAAACATTGCACTGAAAAAAAATCAATCAATAATTTTGCTCTGAGTACATCATCAAATCCTGAAACAGCAATAAGTCTCTGTGTCTCAGCGAAAGTAAGACAAGTGTGCTCATACATTTTCACTTTGTTGTCGTACAATTTTTAAGAGTTCATAAGTGATCACGGACCTTAAGCATTATTCATTGTCAGACTGTTACATGATATCATCAGACAGTTATATTATCATTCAGGACAGATAGATTCTGCTGCAATACCTCCCAAAAAAATATTTTAAATTTCCAATTCTGATCCGATGACATGTCTCGGTGATCGGCTTATTGTGGATTCATCGACAAGAAACAATGTCACTTAAACATATACAAGGTTGTAGCATTTATATGTGATACATTTGTCACGTATATTTTTTTTTTTAAAGAAATATCTGTATAAATAATTATTTATTTTTGTGCCTTACGGGTCAAGCTCTGCAGATGAGGATGATGGAGAATTATTGCATGCCAACGTGGATTAAAATTGTAGAACTCTATATTAAATCGGGGTCTGTTATTGCACCTCAACGAGCATTCAGGAGGGAATTCCCATGCAGAAATGCCCAGCGTCTTAACACCATTCTCTCTTTCGTCAGAAAATTTTATGAAGATGGAAGTATGCATTCATCTAAGCATGTGAGACGTCATACGGTGAGGACACAAGAGACGATTGCTGCCGTTGCTGCAGCAATTGCCCGAAGTCGATCCAATGCCTTTCAGCAGAAAGTGTTGTTCGCCCAAGAAGTCTCGGACGTATACTCCACAAAGATCTTCACCGATGGCCATACAAAATCCAAGTTGTTCAGAAACTTGACAATGCTGAATTTGGAAAGAATCAGATTTTTTTGTCGTTGGTTACTTGACAGATTTGAAGAAGGTGGCAATTTCATAAACTGTTTGTTAATGACAGATGAAGCCCATTTCGATCTTACTGGTGGTGCAAACAAACAGAACTGCAGGTTCTGGGCTGAGAAAAATCCCAGAGTTACATCAAAGAAGGCTTCGCCCTGTGAAGGTCTCGGTGTGGTGTGCTATAGCTGCAGGATGCATTATTGGGACATATTTCTTCGAAGAGAATAAAGTGATTGTGACAGTAAACTCTGAACGCTACCTGGATATGTTGCAGAACTTTCTTATTTCTGAATTGCAGCATAGAAATAGAGTGTTCACAGAAACATGGTTTCAACAAGATGGAGCAACATGCTGTACTGCAAGAATTGTTATGCAATTTCTAAGGCACCAGTTTGGGAAAAAAAGACGATCTCTCGGTTTGGGAAGGTTTTATGGCCACTCCGATCCTCAGACTTGACCCCAATGGATTTCTTCTTCTGGGGATTTTTGATGAGCCAGGTTTACAGGACATCCCACACGTGCAGATGAACTTAACATGGGGATCACTGAAGCCATCACCTCTATCGATAATGACACATTGAAAGCAGCCATGGACAATGTACTGGTTGAATGGAGGGAGTGCATCAATTGTAATGGACAGCATTTAAAAGATGTGATTTTAAAGAAGTAGACCTGGGTTATGTATACTACTGTGATGTCACACAATCTCCCACACTGTACTTCATGTTATTATCATAAAACTTGATTTACTTTGTTCAGTCTTGTTTCATTACAGAAATAAATGTGTCAGCTATGAATGCCTCACTAAGTATTTAGGAAAAACAATTATATTGTCATGGTTAATCTCAAACTCTGGCTGTCTAAGTGGCTTCACATGGTAGCGATCCATGGTGGTAAGAAGGAAGGCGAAAGGGATGGCAGTCGCAGCCATGGCGTGCGTTGAAGGCATGCCATATTCAGCTTCGACCCTTGTCTCGAGCCGTAACACAGGGGGAGATGGTGGACGGGGCCAGCGGATCTTGTCTTTCAAAACTTGGCCGAGGTACATGACCACCTACACCCCATTAAAAAAAATAACATTAAAAAAATGTATCATCATTGCAACCATGGTTACAGAATTATAAAACAAATGCTGTATCTCTTATAAATTGGTCACTGAAACTTATTTGCTCGAACCATCCTTAGACGAAGGCAAAACTATGTTCCACATCTCCGTTTCCATTGAAAATGCTCTATTATTCTCGATTTAAGCTGCCGGTGAATTAAGCACTAATATGGGCAAATTGGAACTGAACGTTGAACTAGATGAGTTAAAATAAATGGGGGAGGGGGGGTGGTGGGGCAAGTATAACATTTTGGTGCAACAAACCAGTGCTCAGGATGTATCTGTTCATTATAATTAAACTCCATTGTACTACAATTTCAGCAATCAATATAAGATTGCAGCAGAGCTTATGGTAAATAATGGGAGCTTACATTAATACGGAATATCTATCAGGGTTTAATATTCTCCACCCCCAAGCTTACCAGCCTTGTCTGAACTACAATAAATCCATTGACTTTCCAATATGACATTATGCATTGCTTTTCTGTGGGTTAGGTGTGGGGTGGGGGAAGGGGTGTGGGGTGGGGGAAGGGGTGTGGGCTGGTAAGAAAAAAAGTGTGGACGAGATACTCATTGTAGTTGAAGACATGCCAAAGTTGTGTGTGTGTGTGTGTGTGTGTGTGTGTGTGTGTGTGTGTGTGTGTGTGTGTGTGTGTGTGTGTGTGTGTGTGTGTGTGTGTGTGTGTGTGTGTGTGTGTGTGTGTGTGTGTGTGTGTGTGTGTGTGTGTGTATATGTATAAATGATATGTATGTATATTTACACCCACACCCACACACACCTTCCTGCAGAGTTAATGCTACCTCTTTACCTCTGCCACCAAAGGGGAAGGAGGTTATGTTTTCACCCCTTTCTGTCTGCTTGTTAATTGCCGGAATCCTTCGGATTTCGGCAATTATGTTGGTCAGTTGTGTGTGTCATTCTGTGTGTCTGTCTGTCTGTCTGTCTATCTGTTTCTTTGTGTGTGTTGTTTACCCTGTAGCAGCCACACCGTTTCAACGATCATGATCAAACTGGGTACAGACGTCGGCCATGGTCCAACTTAGACACTTGTTGTTGGTGAATCTAGGTCAAAGGTCAAGGTCACCGAAAAACCAAAATTATTTTCGCGATAACGTTCGCTAAAATGGTCATATCGACTTCAAACCAAAATCCAAAATGTGCATCTTCCAATACTGCATCCAACCATATGTCTCATTGGGGTGTCACACCAACACCCTTCTTAGCGGTCGGGGGTCGAATGTCACGGGTGGTCGGGTCAAAAATTTCAAATTGCGATAAAAATGCCATTTCAAGTCCGATTGACTTCCAAGTTATGATCATGACCAAGCTAAGTGCTATAACTCATTAAACAGTAGCACTATCGACTTATAAGAACCAAATTGATTTCCAGGTTTTTGTTTTTTCAGAGATCATGGAGATATGACAAAGTTATTCCGGCAATTCCTTGCTCAACGAGCAATTTCATTTGTCTGTTTGTGTGCAGGATATCTCAAAAAGTTGCAGACGGATTCGGACGAAACTTGGTGGACATGTTGGCCGTGTGACAAGAAAGACTCGATTCAATTTTGGTGAAGATCCAAATCCAGATCTGAATCTGATAATTTTGTCAGCAATTATTCACCATTAAGAGATAGTGCTAAACCGATATATAGAATGATATTTCAAAAATTTATTGGGCCTGATATGTGTTCATGGATCAGGCATTATGTGGGAGAGGTATGCGCTCCACCAAGTGACCTTCTCGTTCAAACTTCAACATTTGCTTAAAATAAACATTCGTGAAATATTATGTGTATACAGTATACACCGAGTCCTTATTGGAGTCCAAAATCTAAAGTCCAATTCCACTTTTTATTTCAGAAGTTTGCTCAATTTTGACAGTATTCATAAATATACCGAACTATATTTATTCAAGATTAATCTTCAATTAAAGCACAGTGATAATCTTGGAGGGAACGAGGTCGCCCGGGATGACATCGACATGTACCAGGTTGCTGGTCTATGTGGATGCGGTGCTATGGCAGTACAGTTCCATTCTAAATCACTCATCCTGAAAGGAAATAAATCCTTGCTATCGTTTTCATCTAAGTTTACATGTCTACTGAAGATCTCACATTCCACTTGGTGTTATTGTCCAAGAGATAAGCATTGGTACCAAGCATCTGCTCGTTTGTTTCGGTCCCAATAAAGATGATGCGAGCTTGGGAGCTGATGAGCTGGAGTTTATCTGACATGCGGAGTATGATATGAATGGGTTGTTCAACCATCTCTCCTTTCGACATGCTAGATCTCAGGCTGCCCTTGATGATTCTGTTGAAGCATCCAATGCCACCATTTGGTTGTGGGATGAATCATGACATGGGATGGTCTTGTTTTCCATGCCTTGCTAGTAACTCAGACAACTGATTGTAAACAAACTACAAACCATTATCCATAATGATAGTTTCAGGCAACCCCACTTTGTGAACACCTTGTCTAAGAGTTGATGACTGAGGTAGTAGTGACAGAGTTAGTAGGTGCTATTTCAGGCCAATTGATGTGAAGGTTATTCCCAACAACAAAAAACTGTTTTTTGCTCAGGGTTACTTGCACCTCTTCAAAAATGGACACATGAAGCTGCTGCCATGGTATCTTGTGGCCATGGGGTTGGCTGTCGAGTTGCAGGAGGCAGTTTGGCTGATTTCTCACTCAGCAAACAGGCTTCACAATTGCTGATGAACTCTCCTATGCTGTGATCTATGGCTCGCCACTCAATTGCATAATGACACCGTTGCCAACACCTGAATGTCTTTTGTGGGCCAGATACAAAATGCTATGTTGCAGTACTTTTGGGACAACTCCTTGAGTTCTGTGTGCAATACAGTTGCCATCAAAAATAGCTCATTGTGCACTCTGTGAAATGGGACAAGTTCATCAGATATGTTGTGAGGCCATTCAGTTTTGAGGTACTGATACACCTTTTTAAGTATGCCGTCAGTCGCTGAATCACCTTTAACTTCCTCATGCGTTATGAAATTTGCTATTGCTCATGCAATCACTGCTACAATGTAATCCTCTATCTCACTAGTTGCTTTGCTGATCTTGTTGTCTGTGGTTATCGCTCTTCAAAGCATATCTGCTACTGTATTTGACTGCCCATTAGGTACTGATCAAAGTTATATTGATGGAGTCAGTCAGACCATTGATGAATGCATAAGAGTCTATGCTCTGAAACAGAGGTTGCTAGCAAAGTTGGCAAAGACTGATCTGTATGTTGTGTAAACCTTCTACCTTACAAATATAAATGTCACTGTTTGCAGGTGTAGATGCATGCTCATGCTTCACATTCACCTGTAGAGTATTTTTGCTCCGTCTCTGAGAGTGTGCGTGACGCGAATGCGATTGGGCATTAAAAACTGGGGATGTGTTGCAAAAGTACAGTTCACAGTTCCTAATGAAGAATTTGAAGCATCAGTTGTGACATATGTTTGGATCGAAGTGACAGAGAACTGGGGGAGATGCAATTATTTCCTAGAAAGAAACGCTTGTTGGTGCTTGATGGTCCACTGTCACCCCACATCTTTGTGCAGTAGTTTTTGAAGGGGCTCTGCATTCTCCACAGAGTTGGGTACAAACTTGAGTTAGACATTTGTAATACCCAGGACCGATGCCAATTCCTTCATGTTGGATGGTCGACGAAACACAACAACTGGTCCTTGGAAAATGGCTTGCATGCCCCAGGATCTGTACTTGTTTTTTTAGCTCCTTTGCATCTGCTTACATTGTCTTTTATCATCAGTGATTACTTTCAACCGTCATGTCAGTTTTTTCATTCCAAAAACCAACGGATAAATTACTATCTATGAAACCTGGTCGTCATCTCTTCATCTCCGTTTTCATTGTCTCGTGAGTGTGCAAAGCAGTAACTTAGCCATGTAATGCACATCAATGGAAATACATTTGAAAAAAAACTATTAAGCATCTCAAAATGCAAGGCCCCGTCTGAATCCCATTTGTACTCAAACTAAATTTGACGAAAACAACAGGTTAAAAAAAAGTTAAATTTATTAACTGGAATGGCACTCGTAGAGCGCATAGTCTTACCTCGTGGTTTCATTCTGAACAAAAATACCATTGTTAACTAAACACACGACTATTATGACCTACTGCTATTATGGCCCATATACCCTATTATGTCATTTTTTTTGGCATGGGTTATGAACATCATAAATTTAATTATTCGCTCACATCCGGTCATCAATGAGATAAAAGAAGTTTCAGATTTTTCAAATAAAGATTTCAAAACCACCAATTATGGCTGGAATACCAATTCACCAATGACATCATCGTTATCACCCTATATACCCCCTGAGGAGTCGATGACCTATGCGAAGTTTGAAATTTTTTTCGCTGAGCAGTTTCGAAGAAAATGATTGATGTCTAAATTTTTTCCTTTAATCCAATATGGCTGCCATACCATGTGACTGATGACATCAAAGTTGGCAATATAATATTCTCGACGGGAGTCCCTCCTATGTTTAAAGTTTCACATCAATCGGACAATCAGCTGCAGGGAAAACCATTTTTAATGAAGATTTCAATTCAACCAATTATGGCTGGAACACCACTTCACTGATGAAGTCATCGTTATCACCTTATACACCCCACGGGGAGTTGATGACGTATACCAAGTTTCAATTTTTTTCGTTGAGCAGTTTCGAAGAAAATGTCCAATTTTTTTTCCCTTAATCCAATATGGCTGCCATACCATGTGACCTACATAATGACATCAGTGAGCAATAAAATATTTTCCATGGGGAGTCCCTCCGATGTTTAAAGTGTCGCATCGATCGGACAAGTGGTTGCAGAGAAAAACATTTTTAAAGCAAAAATAATATAGATGCTTGATGACAAAAGCTCAAATATGTATGAGAAATGGATATGGTGTGTGTGTGTGTGTGTGTGTGTGTGTGTGTGTGTGTGTGTGTGTGTGTGTGTGTATATGTGTGTGTGTGTGTGTGTGTGTGTGTATGTGTGTGTGTGTGTGTGTGTGTGTGTGTGTGTGTGTGTGTGTGTGTGTGTGTGTGTGTGTGTGTGTGTGTGTGTGTGTGTGTGTGTGTGTGTGTGTGTGTGTGTGTGTGTGTGTGTGTGTGTGTGTGTGTGTGTGTGTGTGTGTGTGTGTGTGTGTGTGTGTGTGTGTGTGTGTGTGTGTGTGTGTGTGTGTGCGCGCGGGCATTTTGCCTTAATTACGTACATACAACTATTCATTAATTACACACGACTGGATGTACCTTTTGACCCTTTAGACTGCTGAGACCCCTTTGAACTTTGAAGACCCTTTAAGACCCTAAAAAAGTCCACAAGGACCCAAAAAGTTCGAGGACCCACAAGGTTGTGAAGACCAATGAAAATTTGGTCCATCGGACTAGTACTATAAATGGATGAGGTGTGTGTGTGTGTGTGTGTGTGTGTGTTTGTGTGGTTGGAGAGGGGGGGGTGTGGAGGGGGAATGTTTTTTGTGGAGTTCTACTGGAGCTTTCTGGTGTGGAATGTGATCCACCAACATGATCATCATAATCTCAGTTTATTAGGCTCATTAACTACAAACAACCCGGAGGAATTCCCATGTTTTAAATGCATGCCGTGCTAAAGGCCCGGTCACACCTTGACGTTTTAGCCAACGTATGCCGATTTTTGAATTTTTTTTCTAAAACGCTGGCACACGTTGAATACGTTATGGGTAAGTTTTGATAACATTGAGAGCACGCTGAAAAACACTGCCATACGTCGTTGTACTTTTCGGTTGTCCTCAAATTTTTTCATGCTTGAAATTTCACGACGTATGCCGGCGTATGACTCACACGTTCCGCTACGCTGGCCACAAGTTGTATGCACGGTCTGCGATCGTTGACAGACGTCAACACATGCTACTTGTAAGTTAATCATAAGTTGAGACACGCCGAGGTAATGTTTAGCGTACCCGAAACTTATTTCTAACCTATGATTAACGTGTTGTTGGCACGTTACGCGATCGTTGCCACACATTGACAGACGTTACTTCTAAGTTACTCATAGGCTGAAAGACGTCGGTATAATGGATCGTCCTTGCGTCAGCGTCCACGGCCACGGCCAGGACACTTATTTGCAGCATTCTTCAAACTTTTCTTCGGCATGACGAGGATGTTCACACTTCGATGTCTAGCTTGGCTATGATTCCAATTGTCCATCGGCAGCGTCTATTTAAAATAGTCGAGTTTGAGCGTTTTAACACGTTCAGAAGAAACGCTTCAAATTTCAAAACCTCAGGGTCAAAAAACAAAGGCGAGTGACAGCAATTTAAATCGTTCATTGTAAACAATGAAAATAGCTGAGTGGTACCGTTGAAAAGTCGTTGAGTGTAAAAAAAATCCGATTGTTGAGGCAAACGTCTACTTTCAATAGTGGAGATGCAGCCATTTAAATCGTTGAGTGGCAGCCTATGAACCTACCCGTGGACACGCGGACGCAAGGACGATCCATCATAACCCACACCCTCCCCCTCACACCCACCTACTACTGCCAACATGAACAAACTACTACTAATACGAATACTAATACTAATACTAATACTGATACTGTTACTGCTGACATGGACATAGACTCAAAAAGGACTCGAAAACACTGTTGGGTTTCCCTTTTATGAACACCATTTTTATATACCAATTCCCAAAACCGCTGGGAACACGTCTTTATATGGCAGTTGTAACCTAGAAACACGTTCATTTATTTTTTTTGTCGACCGGAAGACGTCATTGGAATACGTCTACATACGTCGATGTGTGTTGGGACTACGTAAAGAATTGGTTCAAAGCACGTCAAACATAAGTTAGAAATAAGTTTCGCGTAAAAAAGACATTACCGCGACGTGTTTCGACTTCTGAGTAGCTTATAAGTAGCCTTTGTGGACGTGTGTAAGCGTCCACATATCGTGTGTACAACCTATCCCCATCGCATGCGGAACGTGTGTCATACGCCGAGTAAGTCGTAAACTTTTGAACATGTTTAAAATTTGACGTACTCTACTTACTACGACGTATGATAGCGTACTTTAGCGTTCTACTCACGTATACCAAACTTACTCATACCGTATTTGACGTGCCCCCAACGTTTTAGACACATTTTTCTTAGGTCGGCATACGCTGGCAAGATCGCCAAGGTGTGACCGCGATGTTGACACTTCCATTTCTACGGCAGTTATGATTCGAATCGTTGTGCGTCAGCCTTTTAATAGGCTACGTCACGACATCGTCGGCGATGCGTGCAATGCGCTATGCCTAAGTTAGACTATCGTTGGGCATCGGTTGTGTAGGCCAACAACAGGTTCAGCATTCGTTGGTACAAGTTATCTATAACACAACGAAACGTTCTGTGTCCATTACTAATATGTTATGCATACGACCAACTCGTTATGAATACGTCCGAATCTTAAAAAAAAAAAACATCAAAAGTTCAACGTCAGCCAGCGTTTTACATACATTTTAATACGTTGCCATCGCTGGCTAAAACGTCAAGGTGTGACCGGGCCTTAAGGTGTATGTAGCACCTCAATAGGTCCTTTCGTGGCAAGTTATTCTGATTACAAAATAAATCACAAAAACAAAGATAACATTGTAACAAAATGTACATCAATTAATACTAATATTTCCAAAAGTAATAATAAAAATAGGACCACTGGACCTGTAGCTTATCTGGGCCCTGGCTAATGTTGTAAACCAAATTTGGTAGCATTCTGACTGATGGGTCTGAAGAGGGAGATTTTTGAAGGAATTTACATGATTTTTCCAAACATTTATGAAGTCAGCCATTTTGACCTACTTCCAGACACACGATCGGCATGATCTCTGCAATGCAAGGATCTCTGACCCTGTCCTAATGTTGTTACCCACATTTGGTAGCATTCCGACTGGTTAGTCTGGAGAAGAGGATTTTTGAAGAAATTGACTCAGTCGGCCATTTTCACCGACTAAAAGTCACGTGACTGGAACGAGCCTTGCTATCTGTTATGAGTAAGGAGCGGAACGTTGTTGCCAAATTTCAGCCGGATCGGCCCAGCGGTTTTGCCGGCGAAGTCAAAGTAGGAGTCAGACGGATGGGGGCAGACAGGCGAAAGGATGGACGGATGGACGGCCAATACCATATCTGCAATTTCAATTCCAGATAAACTAATAACAGTGGTGTCATTTGGCAATAATAATCACGAATGTATAATCCCCACCCTGGCCCAGGCACATTTGGGCTTGGTGAAAGGTAAGCTAATGCTTAAGCAGCACGGCAGGCAGGTATATTACATGGTCGTGAAGACCAATGAAACTTTGGTGCAATGGACCAACAGGTGCCTCAGTGGAAATAAAAAGTTACACGATACATATACACACGCACACAAAACCCAATCTTCCACTGCACTAGTAATAGTAAACACAGTTGCCTTCACACTTTATATACAAGGAGCAATGCTAAATCGTGATCTGGTACACAAATTAAGTAGTGACCCGAAACATGACCATTACGAATGCTGTAGAACCCTTATAAGCCTCGTCCTCTCCCACCCCTGAATTACATCGTATGTGTGTGGGTGAGAGGGTAATTTTTTTTTCGATAATTTGTGACAAACACTAAACAGACATAAAACTACAATATCGTGAGAACACTGATAAGTGTAAACATCCTCACATACACAAGCAACAACACCAACCTGTCATCCTCAATAACTGAGGGCCACGTTCATATACATGGAAAGGCAAAATAACGAGTTAACCGCAACCAAAGAACTTTGCAATAGTCAACGTATTTTTTTTGACCGTCACCATTTTATTGAATATGCAGTGTAAAAGCATATCAATATTGCATTCATGAAAACCAATTCATATCAGTGAAGTCTTATAGAGAGCAAACAGTTTCTGATGGAATGTAAATTACAATTCCATTCTTTCTTAAAATGTACTGGATGTTAATGTAGGTTTTAAAATGTAGAAATCATGGTTTTTGGAAGAGCTAAATGACAGAGGAAAGTGAGGAGACAAAGACATCACATATGAGTGATTGCATAGTATAAATGAAAGGGTGTGGAGGTGGAGGAAGGGGTCCATAAGAGCAGTAAAACAGCAGGGGTAGGTATCGGAGAAAGCACAGTTGACAATGGGAGCGACTGAAAGGAGGTACACAAGACAAAAGATATAAGGAGTCTAAATTATTCTTTACATTTGTTGATACTGCATGTGTTTTTTTTTTTTGCCATTTTTCACTTGTGCAAATGATTTTGATATCAAGTTGACAAATCAACTCAGACAGTTTGAATCTCACCGCCCACATGGCCACGACTCTGCGTCCAACGAGCGGCTCCACATTCCAGTAGCAAAAAGGAAGAAATGTGATGATGCAGCCTTCTCGACCAAATGCCGCTGAGAAAATAAAAATGAAGTGCACGATCCGATTGTTTACAATGTAAGGCGGTACCTGCAATCAGGAGAAATCAAGAGCAAGTTCTCTTAGTAAAGGAAACACTGTTTGGAGTCATGTACAAAAATTATGTCTTCAAATGTCAGAACACTTGATCAACCATTTCCTTTGTCCCCCCCCCCCCATCCCTCCACCCTCCCTAAATCTCCCCTCTTTTCTCCCAACGCTCGCGTTACATCCCCACCTTCCCTTTTACACCACTTGTAATACCCGGTCCCTCCAGGAGAAAAATATGGTGTCAATATCCGCTCCCTCTGGCAGGGGGTCAGTGGTTAAAGCACTTGCATGATTCCACATGTACAGGTGAACATTGCAAATTGTCTCCCGACCCTCATGTGAGGCGTTGTGGGAATGGCATAGGAATAAGGAGTGGAGGGGGGGGCGGCTATGACTTTTCATGCTAAGACTTCACCCTTGGTACTTTGAGCATGTATGGAAAATATGGTGGAAATCAGCCAAGGTGTTTGCAATCCTATGAGGTTCAGACATGCTGTACATACAGGGGAGGGATGAATTTTAGTATGATGTCCCCTTACCTTAGTTACTCTTCCCTTCTTTTTTTCTTCTCAATATATCCCTGCTCAATCCCCTGTATGGAATACATAGTCCCATATGTGGTGCACAAAGATCGTCACTGTATTAATCGTGAAAATGTCCATTACACTCAATATCCACTGACACTGATTAGCTTCTTCTGGACTTTTCCGACAAATCTCTCCTGCTCCTCTTCTGCTCCAATAGGTTCATCTGATCATGTGCTTGTGAGAGTAAAGGTCTCTCTGGCAATTGTCAGAAATCCACCTCAGCACCAGAGTCTGGCAGTTCTATCAAGATGACTGGCAGGGACTGCAAACTGCCCTTGAATGTCAAGACTGGCCCTTCATTTTCACCTCTGCTGAACTTAATACTGCTTGAGAATCCTTCTGCAAAAGCTTGCTTTCCCTTATGTATAGAGTTATGCCATCTTGTCTGCAGTTATCGAATTTATCCGCTCGCCCTTGCTCGGCAGGATCCTGTGGTGAGACGGTTCAACGACTAGGCTTCTCTTCCTGGAAGGCATATCCAACCGAAGATCATTCCGCAAAGCCCGGAACAAGTGTGTGTACATTCTCAGGAAAGGAGGAAAACTATTTAAAGACCTGGTGGCATATTGTTAAGCCCGTCTCGTCCCCAGTCTTGTTCCTCATTTCCTTAAAATAATGATCTTTCTGATTTCCTGGAAAATCTGGCCTATCTCTTTGCTGATGATTGCAACCTCTGCCATATAATTACTCATCCTTCAGATAGGCGGGCAGCAGCCTCTTTTCTCTCTGCAGACCTTGAGAGAATCAGGAGCTGGTGCAATACTTGGAATATGTCTTTCAACCCTGACAAATCCCACACACTCACCCTGTCTCTCTGAAAGGACCATCTGGTAAACCCTCCAATGTACTTCCCAAACAAACGACTTGAAGAGGTTAAGTCACTCAACCTTTTGAGTCTCACCATTAGCAATGGTCTTTTTTGGAAGACCACATTACCAAGATTGCCTCCAAAGCCAGCCATCGACTGACAATCCTTAGTCATGCAAGGTCTTTTCTTGGCCAGTCTGAACTTTTGACAACCTCTACAAGGCCTTCATTTGCAGCTTAATGAAGTACTTGTCTCCTTTGGGGTGACAACGCTGCATGTAACCAGTGGTTTAACTTAAAAATTAAGCTCCCCCACCAATCTAAAGATACAACTCACTTGGTCAACCAACAATGCAAACATGAAGACCAATGAGCTTTCCAAAGAAGTGGAGAAGCAACGTTCAGAAGAGGGTTACAAGAACATTTCAAAGTCACACATTATCCCTTTGAGTACAGAGAAATTAATCATTAAGAGGTAGAAGACATATCATACCACCCAGACTCCACCCAGATCAAGTCACCCATCCAAACTCAGCAGCCAAGCAAGCAGGAAACTAGTTTTGGATGTCACTGTAAATCCTATAATGACTTTGAAACATCTGCAAGGCTCTGTGTCAAAAATGGGGAGTCATTGTTCATCAATCAACAATATCCTGTTCTCTTCACAAGTCAGGTCTCTCTGGACAGGTGGCAAGAAAGAAGCCATGACTGAAAAAGGCACATCTGAAAGCTCATATGGAGTTTGCGTAAAAGCATCTTAATAATACTGCAGGCATGTGGAGAAAAGTTTTGTGGTCAAATGAGACAAAAATTCAAAGTTTTGGTCTAAGTTCAAAGTGTTACATCTGGCATAAACCTCACACTACACATCACCCAGTCAACACCACCCATACTGTTGAGCATGGTGGTGGCAGCATCATGTTGTGGGGCTGCTTTTCACCAGGAGGGGCTGCAGACTTGTCAGGATATAATTGACAATGGATAGTGTAATGTACAGGAGAATCCTTTATGAAAACCTGCTTGAGCCAGCCATTAATCTGAAACTAGGTAGGAGATTCACATTTCAGCAGGCTAATGATCTGAAGTACAAAGCTAAAGCCACACTGGAGTGGCTGAATGAAAGGAAAATAAATGTTTTTGAGTGGCCCAGTCAAAGTTCTGACTTGAACATTTATGTCGCAACTACAAGATTGCAGTCCATCGATGATCCCATCAAACTTGGCAGAACTCAAGCAATTTTCGCATGAAGAATGGGCAAAGATTTCACTATCACTGTGCAAAGCTGGTAGAGACCTACCCAAACATACTCATTGCAGTTATTGCTGCAAAAGGTGTTTCCACCAATAACTGACCTAAAGGCGCTGTCACACCTTGACGATTTAGCCAGCAATGGCAACGTATAAAAATGTATGTAAAACGTTGGCGTACGCTGAAATTTTGATGTTTTTTAAAAAAGTTTTGGTCGTATTCATAACGTGTTGGTCGTATGAATAACATATTTGTAACGGGCACAGAACGTTTCGTTATCTTATAGATAACTTGTACCAACGAATGCTTAGCCTGTTGTCGGCGTTCACAACCTATGCCCAACGATAGTTCAACTTAGGCATAGCGCGCTGCACGTATTGCCGACGAACTCGTGGCGTAGCCTGTTAAAAACCTTCCACACGCCGATTTAAATCATAACCGCCTGAGAATTGGAAGCGTCAACATCGGTCACACCTTGACGATTTAGGCAGCGTATGCCAACCGATGAAAAATGTGTCTAAAACGCTGGCACACATCGAATATGGTATGGGTAAGTTGTGTATACGCTAAGAGCACGCTGAAAAACGATGAAGTACTCTGTCATATTTCGTGGTACATTTAGTACGTCGTGAAATTTCAAGCTGCTGAAAATTTTAAGACGTACTCGCCATATTTATCGTATTGGTATTTTATGATGGCTCACAGGTTCCGCTATGCTGGGAATAAGTTGTAGGCACGATATGCGATCGTTGACACACGTCGACACAAGTTCCTTGTAAGTTACTCATAAGTCGAAACACGTCGAGGTAATGTTTAGCATACCCGAAACTTATTTTCTCCGTCAAGGCACATTCTTTTTTTCTCCTTGGCTCCGTGAAGGAACGTGACGAAATATCTGAGGTTGTTGTTGTGTTTTTTTTTTTGTTTTTTTTTAAGTCTATCACGAATTTTAAAATATATTCGGACATTTGCTTTTAAGTTTTGACGTCGACGTGACAATATCCTCAAACAGAAAATATTCACAGAGGAGGAACTAAGAATAAGACATGAGCAAACTGAAGAGGCAATTGGACGTGACGTAACAGCAGGTGACAAAATATCGGAAGTTATTGTTTTTTTTTAATGCTGCAAATACGCTATTATACGGTAGCTGTAAATTAGAAACACGTTCAGCAAGTTATGTGGTCGTCCGGAAGACGTCAATCAAATACGTCTACATACGTCAATATGCGTTGGAGGTACGTTACACAGGTTCAAAGCACGTTACTCATAGGTTAGAAATAAGTTTTGGGTACGCTAAGCATTACCTCGACATGTTTCGACTTATGAGTAACTTACAAGTAACGTGCCTCGACGTGTGTCAACGATCGCATAACTTCCTCGACATGTGTGCAACGCTCGTGTAACGTGCCTACAACATGTTACTCATAGGTTATAAATAAGTTTCGGGTACGATAATCATTACCTCGACGTGTTTTGACTTATGAGTAACTTACAAGTAACGTGCCTCGATGTGGGTCAACGATCGCATAACGTGCCTCGACATGTGAGCAACGCTCGTGTAACGTGCCTACAACATGTTACTCATAGGTTATAAATAAGTTTCGGGTACGATAATCATTACCTCGACGCGTTTCGACTTATGAGTAAATTACAAGTAATGTGTGTCGACGTGTGTCAATGATCGCCTAACGTGCCGACAACTTCTGGCCAGCGGAGCGGAACGTGTCAGTCATACGTCGTAAAATTTCAAGCATGCTAAAATTTGAGGACAACCGCAAAGTACAACGATGAAAGCCAGTGTTTTTCAGTGTGCTCTTAACGTATACAAACTTACTCATAACGTATTCGATGTGTGCTGGCGTTTTAGCCCAATTTTGCATACGTCAGGCATATGTTGGCTAAATCGTCAAGGTGTGACAGGGCCTTAAGGGGCAGAATACTTTTGCAACCAGTGAATTTTGATTTGTACATGTTTTTGTTGGTATTCCTGACATATAACCTTCTTGAAGTAGAACAGTATTTAGTTTGATTTCTTCAGTTATGAATAAAATAAAAAAAAGATCATTAATTCATTTAAATGTGGCATTATTGGTTGGGGGTGAATACTTTTGCAGGCCAGTGTGTGTGTGTGTGTGTGTGTGTGTGTGTGTGTGTGTGTGTGTGTGTGTGTGTGTGTGTGTGTGTGTGTGTGTGTGTGTGTGTGTGTGTGTGTGTGTGTGTGTGTGTAGACATTTAAATAGCTGAAGGAGGCTGAATCCCAAAAAGCAAGCTTGTAGTAGGAACGCCTTCACACATAGATAAAAAATTGGAAAAAACAAACTATGAAATCATACCAAGTTTGATCACATATAATTATATCAAATGTAGAAATAAACCATGGCATAAATGAGAAAAAAAATTAATGGGCAAACAATTTCACAGGATGAATGAGTTGATCAGTAGATCAATAAATCAATTGGAAGCACCAGTGTGAAAATTCAATAGACAACTATTCAATACATATCTTAAATAACCGACGTACAATATCGTGAGAGAAAATATTGCTTAAGTTTGAATGAGAAATTATTCAGACAGATTTTTAAATACTATTTGGCAATTCATTCCATAGTTTGGGACCAGAGAAACGAATATTATGCTGAAAAGCAAGGGTTCTGTGTTTTGGAAAATGTATATCAGTGGTGAATCTGGTCTCATACTTGTGAATTTTATCATTAAATTCCAAAAGATCAGCAAATTTAGAAGGAAGTAATCTAAAATGCATTTATACGTGAAAATACTTTGCTGATGTGACGTGAGCACACAATTTCAGAAGATTTAAATGATTAAATAATTGGTTTGTACTAGTTATTGGGGGTTTGCTGGATATGATTCGAATAGATTTTTCATGAAATATTACCAATTTATTTAGATGTGATGGAAATGTATTTCCCCAGACCAAGTTACAGTTTGACAGATATGGAAATCCAAGTGAACACGAAAGTAATCTTAAGGCCCGGTCACACCTTGACGTTTTAGCCAACGTATGCCGATTTTTGAATTTTTTTTTCTAAAACGCTGGCACACGTTGAATACGTTATGGGTAAGTTTTGATAACATTGAGAGCACGCTGAAAAACACTGCCATACGTCGTTGTACGCTGGCTTTAAACGTTGTACTTTTTGGTTGTCCTCAAATTTTTTCATGCTTGAAATTTCACGACGTATGCCGGCGTATGACTCGCACGTTCCGCTACGCTGGCCACAAGTTGTATGCACGGTCTGCGATCGTTGACAGACGTCAACATATGCTACTTGTAAGTTAATCATAAGTTGAGACACGCCGAGGTAATGTTTAGCGTACCCGAAACTTATTTCTAACCTATGATTAACGTGTTGTTGGCACGTTACGCGATCGTTGCCACACATTGACAGACGTTACTTTTAAGTTACTCATAGGCTGAAAGACGTCGGTATAATAGATCGTCCTTGCGTCAGCGTCCACGGCCATGGCCAGGACACTTATTTGCAGCATTCTTCAAACTTTTCTTCGGCATGACGAGGATGTTCACACTTCGATGTCTATCTTGGCTATGATTCCAATTGTCCATCGGCAGCGTCTATTTAAAATAGTCGAGTTTGAGCGTTTTAACACGTTCAGAAGAAACGCTTCAAATTTCCAAACCCCAGCGTCAAAAAACAAAGGCGAGTGACAGCAATTTAAATCGTTCATTGTAAACAATGAAAATAGCTGAGTGGTACCGTTTAAAAGTCGTTGAGTGTAAAAAAAATCCAATTGTTGAGCGCAAGCGTCTACTTTCAATAGTGGAGATGGAGCCATTTAAATCGTTGAGTTTATCATTTAAATCATTAAACGCAAGGACGATCCATCATAACCCACACCCTCCCCCACTACTGCCAACATGAATAAACTACTACTAATACTAATACTAATACTAATACTGATACTGCTGACATGGACATCGACTCAAAAAGGACTCGAAAACACTGTTGGGTTCCCCTTTTATGAGCAGCATTTTTATATACCAATTCCCAAAACCGCTGGGAACACGTCTTTATATGGCAGTTGTAACCTAGAAACACGTTCATTTATTTTTTTGTCGACCAGAAGACGTCGTTGGAATACGTCTACATACGTCGATGTGTGTTGGGACTACGTAAAGAATTGGTTCAAAGCACGTCAAACATAAGTTAGAAATAAGTTTCGCGTAAAAAAGACATTACCGCGGCGTGTTTCGACTTATGAGTAGCTTATAAGTAGCCTTTGTGGACGTGTGTAAGCATCCACATATCGTGTGTACAACCTATCGCCATCGCATGTGGAACGTGTGTCATACGCCTAGTACGTCGTAAAATTTTGAACATGTTTAAAATTTCTTGACGTACTCTACTTACTACGACGTATGATAGTGTACTTTAGCATTGTACTCACGTATACCAAACTTACTCATACCGTATTTGACGAGCCCCAACGTTTTAGACACATTTTTCTTAGGTCGGCATACGCTGGCAAGATCGCCAAGGTGTGACCGTGATGTTGACACTTCCATTTCTACGGCAGTTATGATTCGAATCGTTGTGCGTCAGCCTTTTAATAGGCTACGTCACGACATCGTCGGCGATGCGTGCAACGCGCTATGCCTAAGTTAGACTATCGTTGGGCATCGGTTGTGTAGGCCGACAACAGGTTCAGCATTCGTTGGTATAAGTTATCTACAACACAACGAAACGTTCTGTGTCCGTTACCATTGCGTTATACATAAGACCAAGTCGCGATGAATACGTCCGAATCTTTAAAAAAAACATCAAAAGTTCAACGTAAGCCAGCGTTTTAGATACATTTTAATACGTTGCCATCGCTGGCTAAAACGTCAAGGTGTGACCGGGCCTTAAGTATTGTATTTGGGAGCAAATGATTCAATCTATAGATTAAGACAATATTTTTTGTGACTTTGGTTGCAATTTCCTGATGATTATATATATTTCCAAGAATGTTTGGAATCAATATATACCCCAAGAAACGTGGTCTCTTCAACTCTCAAAATTGAATGGGAATTAATACGGACATTCGCACGAGTCAAATCAGTACATTTTAATTTTTTACCAAAAACAATATATTGTAATTACATTTGTTTGAGTCAACAGACAACCTATTAGCTTTAAACCAATCACATACTTTTATTTAGAGGTATTAATTTACAACATTAAATAAGGAATCAAATTTTTTTTTTAATCACAAAACAAAATATTTGTGTCGTCAGCATATACTGAAAGAGAAAATAAAGCAATTCAGTAGATTTATAAATGTCGTTAACATATAACATGAACAATAATGAACCAAGTAAAGAACCTTGGAGAACACCACAGGTAACTCACTTAAACTCTGACAGAGGATTTATAGCTAGTGCATTGAGAACGATTGCTAAGGTAGTGAGAAAAGCAGTCATGTGCAACACCCCTGATTCCATAATAGCATAACTTGGAGAACAATATTTGATTAATAATAGCATCAGAAGCTTTAGATAAGTCAACAAAAGCACTTATGGCATGAAAATTATTTTCAAATCCATCGATTATTCTATTGGTAAGATCAAACAATGCCAAAGATGATGAGTAACCTTTCCAGAATCCATACTTTTACTGCGAAATAATATTAAGTTTGCAAAGGAAGTTGAAGAACCATGTGAAAGCAATTCTCGCCAGGAGTTTGGAAAAGATTGGAAGAACTGATATGGGCCTTTAATTTGTCAGTTCTCTTTTTTCACACTTTTGAAAGCTGGTGTAACCTGAGCGAGTTTAAATTGGCAAGGGACAATGCCATTTGTTTAAAGATAAATTGAAAATATGACACAATTCCCTTTTCAGCCCCTCTTGTCTCCTGCTCCCCTTGTTACACGCTATGTGTGTTATCCCTTATACGAGCCTCGACATTGTATACAAAAAAAAACAACAATAATAATGGCTCACTAATGTGCACAACAACTGATTTAATTACTTTCGGACTCAGCTCATTCAAACCAGGGGCCTTACTATTTTTGAATGAACAAACAATATCATAGACTTCTACTTCAGTTGTGGTGTAAAAATATAGAGAATTCAAGTAAGGGTCATTCAAATAAGAGTGAAAATAAGCTATGTAGTGTCGAAACTATTTCAGTGAAGAACTCATTAAAAGCACGAGAATTTTTTTTTCAGTATTTATTGCCTTTTTTCATTACAATTCATCATGATATTTGAATCTTCGAGTTTCTTTTGATTCATTAATGAATTGATTGTAGACCAGGTTCCTGTAATATTTGAAATATACTAGAAGAACTTCTTTCCAGTAATTTTGTTTTAATTGTTGAATCAACAAATTAAGCTTATTTCAAAATTGTTTCAAGAAAAGAGTCAACAAAAGTTACTGAGGGGAATGAATTGTTAAAGTAATGAGTCGAGTTATTTCCATTATTTTGAAGGAGGTCTATGTTGAAATCACCCATTAATCAACAAGGATATATTTTCTGTGAACAGATCATTCAGCAATATATTGAAGGCATTTATAAAATGATCATAATTAACATTTGGTGGTTTGTAAATCACTCAAATTACAATGTTTTTTCCCCTATTTTTTGATCAAATTCAATAAATAATGAATCACATAAGGTGTCATTTAGAACTCGGTCATCACATTGAAAAAACACAAATATGTTTTGGATATACATTGCTACTCCCCCAACACCCTTTCCACATCTATTTTTACATACAAATGAATAATTGGGTATCTGCAATAACGTGTTGATATCTTTAAGCCACGTCTCAGACACACCAATAACCTTGAAAGTTCAGAAGATTTAGAAAATCAACAAGAGTATAAATATTCTTTTGGATACGTCTCAAATTAAAGTGTACAAACAGAGTACCCTCGCAAAGGGCAATCTTGTCCCAAGCATGCAACACATTCTTCTAATGCATATCTTTATTTTGGCAGTCGACAGGTAATGGATAGCTCTGTATACGCAACCCCCCCCCCGAAAAAAACCTGGGTTATGTGCATGAAACAAAA
>NC_140970.1:65947168-65969668 GCF_056783735.1 Eptatretus burgeri | reverse complement strand
GCGGTGGAGGCGGGTGAAAAAATAATTCGTGGAACGTGTTGGGCGAGGGTCGTGACGATGACCGAAAGGGAAAAATTAAATGGGGAGACCAAAACGTGTGAGACGAGACACGAGGTGACAACAACGGAAATAATAGTTGAGACAAGGGAGGTAAAGGGTGAAGAGTTGGCAGAGACACGGGAGACAGAAAAAATAGAGGAGAGACTGCACGGTGAGGACGGGGTAAGTGACGTACACACACACACGGAGGTAGTGGAGGATAATGGGGGTGAGCTGGCGGACTGGGTGGAGACCCAGTGCGAGCACCTGGATGGCCTCCTCCAGGAACGAGGGGAGGGAGTATGCCCCCTTGAGGCGAGTCACGACCAGGTGAGTTCGGTCGTGCTTTGCGAGGTTGAGGGGAGGAGTGCTGTGGACGGGTGCACGGCGAGCTTGGGGGGTATAGAGGCCCCGGAGACCCTTGTGGGGACTCGAATCCCCAGTGTGGTTGTCCCTGTGTGTGTGGTGCAAGGCGTGAGTGCGTCCCCGTGTGTGGAAGCGACCCCGTGTGTGAGTGGTGTGGTGGCGATTGTGCCGGAGTACGTGCTTCCCAGCACGCCGTGTGTGGATGAGGCATCGTGTGTGGAAGAGGCCGTGGGTGTGAGTGAAACGGCCAGTGTGGATGAGGCACCGCGGGTGAGTGCCCCCGCGTGTGTGAGTGAGGCCGTGTTTGTGAGTGAGGCACCGCGGGTGTGTGCCCCCGTGTGTGAGTGAGGCACGGTGTGTGGATGAGGGACCGCGGTTGAGTTCCCCCGCGTGTATGAGTGAGGCACGGTGTGTGGATGAGGCACCGCGGTTGAGTTCCCCCGCGTGTGTGGATGAGGCACGGAGTGCGAGTGAGGCACCGCGGGTGAGTGCCCCCGCACGCGTGAGTGAACGGCCGTGTGCAAGGTCGCTGTGTGCAAGGGAGACCGTGTGTGTGAGAGAGCGGTATGAGAGGGAGATGTCGGTTGGCATGCGGGAGCACGCAGCCGCGTCTCCCCGTGTGAATGTGATGGAGTGGACTGTGTGCGTCGTAACACGCAGGTATGCGTGGGTTGAATGGAGACGGAGACGGCGACAGAGGAGAGAAAGCCGAGTAGCGGCTGTAGTTGTTTTGAGGACCGTGCCGGGTTCACCCAGCAGTGAGCACGCGGTTCGTGCTGTGCAACGCACGAGACCACCACGTGCTCGCTTGCGAGAGTGAAGTCCCGGTCCGGAAACGCACGCGGTGGATTTGCCGATCCCGCGGACGGACAAAGTTTAGGCAGGTAAATGGATTTGGACCGGACGGGTTCTCCACGCGATCGTGTGTGTTCAGCTCCAACGGGCAAAGCACATGTGTTCGCGTGGGGAACCCCTCGAGACGTGGGGCTTGTTTTTTTTATGCGCACGGTGACGTCATGGCTGCACGTGGGGTTGGAATCCGGCAGGAGGGGTATCTCTGCCGGATGGTACCGTCCAAGGAGGGACGAGGTACACGTGCAGCTGCATGACGTCACGGGCAGGTGCGAAATGCGCGAGTTGCCGCGCGGGTGCTGCGTATAAAAAACAAAAAAAAAAAGGGAGAGACAAGCCTCACTTTCGGGTGCACAGGATTCCTGGGTAAGGGGTGGAGGACCCCCTTAACCTGGGCACAGGATGAAAACTAGTTAGGGGGAAGGGTTAGCTTAGTTAGACCGACTTCATGGGGCAGGGGTAAGTCCTCATGGAGTCCGTGGAATGGATTAGTTAGAGGGATTGTAGCCAGATTTAGGTTGGGAAATAAAATGAATTTTTGAGTTAGGAGACAGTGACAGGCAGTGAATGTGTAGTGGGGACGCAGCTTAGCTACGTAGTGTTAAAAGGAACGTGCTGTAGTTTAAGGGACGACGTGGGAGCACGAGTTAGTTAGGGGATGTGGATAGAAGGATGGCAGAGTTCAGCGGTGTGTGTGTTGAAGAGTTGGTGAGTTGTGAGGTGAGTACATGGTGAGTGAGTGAGGCCAGCGGGTCTGTGTGAGTGGAGCGAATGGGGAATGCATGGTGCGATGAGTGATTGGGGGGAGGAGTGACTCCCGCCCAAGGGACCCCGGGGTCAGAGTAAAGTGAGTTAGCTGGGTTAGTCAAATTGAAAAATGGAGGTTGTTTTGTTGTTGGTGGGAAAGTAGGCTCGAGACCCATTTGGAGGGGTGCAGGAGCCCTGTTGACGGGCTTGGGAGCGTGGCTGCGAAAGGTGAGTATCGCTGAGTGGGTACCCCGGGCACCAGGCTAGTCGGCCGCGGTAGGCCATGGGCCCATGGGGGGCCGGGATAGAGTAGTGGACACGGGTGCGCCTGCTTGGTGCGGGGGCCGGGGCGCCATTAGCCGCGTGGGCAGTGTTGTGGGCACGGGTGACCTCGGAAAGGGGCCCGGGAGGCCGGCCTGCCACGTGTGCGTTTCAGGCGAGGTGCCATGGGGGGCACTCCCCGGTGTTAGGGAGCTGGTAGGCTCGGAGGCAGTGTAGTGCCCGGGGGTGCCATAGCGGGAGATTCGGCAGAGGGTCGTGCCTGCCAAAGGGAGCCACGTGTCCCAGCCAGGAGACCGTGTGAGGGCACGGAGAGAAAATTGGGGGGCGAGGCCCGAAATTGTGAGGACACCAACACAGGCGACGGGAATCTGGGTTGTTAGAACCAATAGTTTAAGCGAGAGGCGCTTGTTGAAAGCCCCAGGGTAGTTTAACAGTTAAATGGTTAGGGTAGATTAGGAGATGTACCCCTCCGCACCATCCATCCCCTCGCTGTCGTTGTGGGCCGCTGGACCCACTTTGGGTTAGATCGCCGAACTCTGGGGAGGCCATCCTGAGGCTTCGTTGGGCCTCGGCACAGGACGTTAGCTCTCCCTTATTCCCCTCCGGGAAGGGAACGTAGGGGTTGGGAGTAGGCTAGGTGACAGGATAGGTTAGCCGAACAAAGACGATAAAGGGGGTTAGGGGACGATTTATAGTGGGGAAGTAAAAATAAAAAAAATAAGTTGGGGCTAAATTGGGTTTCACAAATTAAGGGAGTGGGTATGTACAGTGACAGGCAAAGGCGATAGGTGGGAGGGAGACAGGTAGGTAGGTCCGAGCCCGCCTTCCAAGTGGCCAGCACCACCGCACTCCCTCCACCAACCTCCACTGAACGGCAAAGGCTGGCCAACTTCATCGGCTGGCCGTGTTTGTCTTCAAGGCGGAGGCCGGCCAACTTCATCGGCAGCTGTTGTTTTGCTGCAAGGCCTGTGCCATCGGCTGGCCGTGTTTTGCTTCAAGGCCTGTGCCGGCCACTTCTTCTGCAGCTGTGGTACTTCAAGGCCTGTGCCGGCCAGTTCATCTGCGGGCTGTGTTTGCCTGCAGCGGCCTTCTTCTGCAGGCTGTGTTTGCCTGCTCGCCTTTGCCATGCCATGCCCACTGCCCAGGTTCACCAGCCCCGTTCAATTTTTGCTTTGCCCCCCCCCCCCTGTTCATTGCCATGTGCGCCAGGATCAGAAGGCAACAGTTTGCAAGCTGCAAGAACTGCCCTGTTGGCAGCTACAACACGGGCCTGCAGTGGCGGCCCGTGCACCGTGTTTGTGTCCATGCATCCATTCGTTGTGTTCATTGCGTGTGCCGCTTGAGCTGGCACGGAGACTACGTTTGTGCAGCCCATGCACCGTTGTGGTTCACTGCGTTCAGTTCAGAAGGGAAGGCCTTGGACTGCGTGTGAGCAGCCAGCCACGTTCCCTGTCACCTGCATTGTTTGAGCCAGAGACTGCATGCGGGCAGCCTGGCTCCCTGCTAACTGCTTTCTTTTTGCAGAGTTCAATGATCCTGGGCCATGGTTTAGTGTAAAATTTGTAAGTTAAGGTTAAGATGTACTGTACATATGAGTGCGCCCCCGGCATGTATGTCTTAGCGCCGGCAATTTTATTTAAGTCGTCCGTGTGAGTGAGTTTGTTTAGATAGTTACGCAGCCCTCAGGTTATTTATTTTGGGGACACGAATACCATGAATGTCGCACTCAGGGATCCGTAGGTAAAGTGTACTAGGGGAAAACTACACATGATGGCACACGAAAATTTGACGACTCGGGACGAGTCTGTAAAAAGGGAAGGGGGTAGTGTTGTGGTTACCAGATTCACAAACCACCATTCAGGTCCCTTAGGTGAGGTATCTCGGTAAGTGCATGTGTAGTTAGGCCCAAACCCGTTGTCTAGTGGGATTACATGTCATTTATACGTGCTGCGACTCTTCAGGATAGCCGTTTTTCTTTTACTATCTTTATTTTGGACCAACCGCCATGATCACAACCACAACATCAACCACCAACCACAACGCCGCTTCACCACAACCGCCACGACCTTCCCGTCACACCTCGCAACCGTAGCATCGCCACCGTTCTTGCCCCGCTGTGGGTACCGGTGTTGGACTCATGCAGAACGCGCGTCGAACAGCGTGTACAAAATCACGGATTTTGTGCTTCAAAAACGGATCAAAACGACACACGCCCACTTTTTGCCGTCCAATCGGTGAGCGAGGGGCGATTTGGCCCCGCCTCCAGAACGATCGATATATGCAAATTTGTGGATCAAAAAGCCTTCACGCCCACTTTTTCTCGGGCCAATGGGGAGCGAGGTGAAAGGTCAAAGGGAGGGGGGTCAAAGGCGAAGTTACGGGGGGATAAAAGGACGGTGTTCGTCAGTCAGAAGAGAGTCGCAAACGAGAACGAGAAGGAGTCGAGAACGAGAAGGAGTCGGAACGGAGGGGACGAGTGTGGAAGACTGGAGCCCGAAGCCTGCAGTGGCTGGAGAAGCTGAAGAGAGTCGGACGAGGGGGTGCTCGCGCCGGTGCCAGGAGCTGCACGCCCGAGGGAGGCCGGCAGCGCGACCTGGCCGAGGTGGAGACGCACACCAGGGATAATAAAGATCCTCTATACCCCGAGCATCAGCAACCCCTCCTGTTTCCCCCGGCGCTGAGATAGTGCGACCAAGGGGGCCCCGTTCCCACCCCCTGCCAGGCACTGTCCACGAGGCCCGCGGGTTGCGGGGCCATCGCCGCTCCGCGTCTCATCACCAGACGGGTAGGCCCGACCCGGTCTCGGCCTCAGGCCTACCCCATTCTTGGGGGGATTTCTTTTCCTTGGTTTTGGGTATGTGTTGTCGGCGCCGTCTGTGAAGTAGAATTGTATAAGTGTTGCCGTGTGCTCGGTAGTCGGTATTAGCTCTGCACTGTGTTTTCACTTTTATGTTTGCTTTTTGTGTAAATGGAATTGTGTTTTCTTTTTTTGTGTGCATTTGGTGGAATTGTATTTGTGTGCTTTCAGTTCGTCGCGAATAAATGTGCTTTATTGTTGAACTGTTCTCCCGCTTCGCTTCGTCTTTTCCTCCATTGAATCCCCATCTTGCTTCACGTAAAGGGTTGGTAGTGGGCTGGAATACGCCCGATAATGACCGAACCGTCGAGGTCGACGATAACACCGCTCGGTTATTCTGATAGTACGGAACGGGTCGCTAAGTGGCCCGTGTCCGGAGTCGACCTGCGGCGAGGTGCGATCGCCCGGTCTACCCTCCGCGTGGGTACTTAGGTAGTTCGAATTTGGCGAGCAACCCTATCCCACGCGGGGCTGATTGGCTCGATCGGTGAGACCGGGAAAGGTCCACCCGTGACTGGTTCCCGGCGTTAGTCCGAGAGGGTCACGACTGGATTGTCCGTCCGGTGGGCGACATGCTGCGATTCGAGTTACGTGGCCGTTCGCACGCCGGCGGGCGCGAAGACCGCAACAATATATATATATATATATATATATATATATATATATATATATATATATATATATATATATATATATATATATATATATATATATATATATATATATATATATATATATATATATATATATATATATATATATATATATATATATATATATATATATATATATATATATATATATATATATATATATATATATATATATATATATATATATATATATATATGCCTGGTGTTGGCTTAATGGCTAGATTGGTGAGCTTGGGATCCTAGGGTCCCGAGTTCAAATCCTGCTTGTATGTTGAATTAATACCAGGTGGGGTTGACTCAGCCCGTCATCCTTCCGAAGTCGGCAAAATGAGTGCCAGCATGCTGGTATCCTGTGTCGCAGTGGCCACCCATCCAGGATTGTGCCCAATAGCCAAGAAGTCTGCTTAGGCAGCACCAACGCTCTGCACAGAGTATAGTCCCAATGGATGGATGTATATGTATATATATTATATATATATATATATATATATATATATATATTATATATATATATATATATATATTTTGTTGTGGTTTCGCCGGCGCGTCGCCACGAGCATGACCCTCGATGGAGCAGTGGAGCAGTCTCGGCTCGATCGCCCGGAATTACAGATCGCCGGCCCGGAGAAGTCCGAGGTCGGCGGGTCCTGGTTATTTTGTACCGAAATACGCCAATGGGGAGACCACGTGGGGTATGGTGAAAAGCCAAATTCTCTATATACCTAAGTACCCACGTGGTCCAGCTACCGGGGTCTTCAACCCTCGACGGAACTCGTACGGAAACGAGCCGCTTTGCGAGCCCGTTCCATGTGCGAAGCCTAGCGGTTTTATAAATCGCCGAATTCCGCCGGCCCGATTATCCTGTTACTCCGTTATAGCTGCAATGACTGCTACTTTCCCACACGCACGACACACCCAGTCAATGGAGAAATACATCACGAGCTAAGTACATTTAAACAATTGGGGGCATTTTTTATTTATAATAGGCAGGGAATGAGGGAAGCACATCAGAGCAGATTTATACTGACTATCAAGCAACGCACGTATGTACAGGCAAAACACTTGTACAATTCACTACTTAACAGACTTGCACCACAAACAGACACAAGCACAGTCGCACACCCAGACAGAAGTGGACCTCAACGGCCTTTATTGCGACTCTCCAGCAGAGGAGGACAGACCGGCTGTGAGCCAGGCATGGCTGGCTACCTGGCCACGAGCACGCAGCTGGACGTCTCCTGGTCTTGAGACTGGTGTCGCCGTACCAGCCAGGCGGAAGGCGACGACACGAAGCTCTGGAGCCGGGACGAGGTCGTTGCAGAAGCCAAGGTGATGAGCCGGGCGGAGAAGAAGCGGGAGAAGACAAGCAGGAAACGAACGACGACGAAATCTCCTCAGAACACACCTTATATCGGCCCCCTCCCACTCAACGAACGCTTCTCTCCTCCCCACTCGCCCTCCCATTGGACCAGAGGCCCCATGTGACTCCTCGTCCGCTCCCGATTGGACAGGCGTGCGGTGGGCGGGGCACTCCCTCCCTTGGGTAGAGTCTCCAGCAGGAGGCGTTTGTGTCTCCGCCTACGGCTTCACCTCAGACCGCGTGTTTAATGGCGACGGTGCTGGGTCGGAGGCGGAGCGCGGAAGACGCCGGCTCCCCACCGATTGGCCACGATGGCGTGGTGACATCACCTGGACCCGCCCCTGGCACAGGAAGCTGAGCAACATGTGTCTGCAGGGCTCCCACCCCTGACGTCGGCCAGGGCGAGGTGAGGGAAGCGAGGCGAGGGCGATGCGGTGTGGTCGGCGGTGTAGTAAAAATAACGGAAAGAAAACCTGACTATTAAAACAACTTCACAGCGCAGGAACATTTAATTACCCATTAGACCAGGGTCAGGACCCTAACTGGCAACATGTACTTACCAATATAACAGCTTAAGGACCTGAATGTTGAGTGCGATAGCTTTCCAAATCTGCAACAATATATATATATATATATATATATATATATATATATATATATATATATATATATGTATGTTTATGTATATATAATGTTGGCATTTGTATCTTGTTCCAAGAACTTTTTTGAATGCCCCCTCATACATGTTGGCACAGACAGTGTCAGCTTGAAAACCGTTGAAGTATTTGCACAATCGCTGATGGACGCAATGATATGAGGTTTGTTGGAGGGAATTTTAGGAACTATAAACAAGTCTATTTTGAATGCAAGGATGCCCTTTCTGTGAAGGTTTTATCCGCACCAACGTCCAGTGCTTTTTACCCCTCAGCCCGAATTGGGCTGAAAAAGGAGTATTGTCGTCACAGGCGTTGTCCGGGCGTCTGTCTGTCCGTCAACTTTTGGTTTCCGTCGATTTCGAGGAGAACGCCTTGTCCGATTAAATCCATTTTTGCAGGGTGTGTTGGGGTTGAGTAGAGGAAGGTTCCTTTCGAAAATGGGCGCGCTGCGATTTTCACTGGCCGCCACGGTAGCCATCGTGAAGTCCGATTGATTTTCGATACGACGTCCAACGTGCTATAACTGACTGCATCATCATGATATCACTGCTTCCTTTTACAATGCATGGGCTGAGGGATTACACCCGCTTTGCGGAGCTATTTTTATGGTTTGTCAATGGCTGACGCGGACTTTTGGTTTCTTCATTACAATCGTGATTGCACCGTGAACAAGATACACAGGAAAGCAATAAACGCACGATGGATTAAACGCCATATAGGCTACTGCAGTCTTGTTTCCACACCTTATGCAGTTCCTGCACCACCAAGGTTCTGCATGTTTACACACCTCCACCACCAAGGTTCTGCATGTTTACACACCTCCACCACCAAGGTTCTGCATGTTTACACACCTCCACCACCAAGGTTCTGCATGTTTACACACCTCCACCACCAAGGTTCTGCATGTTTACACACCTCCACCACCAAGGTTCTGCATGTTTACACACCTCCACCACCAAGGTTCTGCATGTTTACACACCTCCACCACCAAGGTTCTGCATGTTTACACACCTCCACCACCAAGGTTCTGCATGTTTACACACCTCCACCACCAAGGTTCTGCATGTTTACACACCTCCACCACCAAGGTTCTACATGTTTACACACCTCCACCACCAAGGTTCTACATGTTTACACACCTCCACCACCAAGGTTCTACATGTTTACACACCTCCACCACCAAGGTTCTACATGTTTACACACCTCCACCACCAAGGTTCTGCATGTTTACACACCTCCACCACCAAGGTTCTGCATGTTTACACACCTCCACCACCAAGGTTCTGCATGTTTACACACCTCCACCACCAAGGTTCTACATGTTTACACACCTCACTACGAAGGTCTTGTGAGGCTGCACAGTTCGTACAAGAACAACCATTCGCTCCTCGAAGAGCTCCGCAACCTCCGATACAACCAGGAAGTGGACCACTCCCTCTCACACCTGCACGGACAGTGCGAGGACAGGTGTCCACTCGCCCAGGTAACAGTCCACACAGGCGCTGGAAACGCGTCACCAGGTCGGGCTCTTGGAGTTTCTCCACCGCGTTCCCCATGCCGTGTGTAAAGTTCGATCGATCGTGTGGTTCGTCCTCCCGTCGGGTATAAAATTAAACTCTGCACCTGCACCTGCACGTCGAGACCGGCGCGTGCAGGCAGCACGTCGTCAATCGTCCATGTGACGTCATGGTGGACAAGACGGACGCGCCCTTTGCTCCCATCCGATCGTATCACGGACTCTCACGGTGCAAAGTGTGTTTCCAATGTAAACTCGTTTATTACACGTCCTGTGCGTGCCGTGTAAATATAATAACTGACAAGTCTGGACACGGCGATGGTTCACGAGCAATGTACACGGTTCGCCTTTTTTTATTTTTTTCACCTTCGAGGGGACGCCACGGGAAAACCGGCGGGAATCGGGAAAAACGTAAATGATGAAAGTTGTCGTACTCGAAGAGCATACCAACTTTCATTCGTTGCATACCAACTTGCATACCAACTTTCATTCGTTGCATACCAACTTTCATTCGTTGCATACCAACTTTCATTCGAAACAGTTGAAAACCCTAGGATCTCGATGCCCAATTTATTGATTTTTTTGACATTTTCTAAGTTCGTGACCTTGACCTTGGGACGAAAATGAAAACTCGAGCTCCGTGGGGCTATGCGGGTGTCATTGGGCGAACCAAACACCGAAACCCCTGCCAGATTCGATAAACCCCCTCAGAGAAGATGTAAATTGAAATCGGCTACCCCCTAAAAACACGTTTTTTGGGCGTGGCTCCACCCATTCTCAGGAAAACACAACTAGATCATGATATAAACCTCCCACCCAAATTTTATCAGGATCGGATCAAAACCCACGGAGCTATGCTCGAGACAGACAGACAGACAGACAGACAGACAGACAGACAGACAGACATAACGAATATAGTGGTCACTTACTGACTCGTGAACCAAAAATGATTTCCCTGACAAGGAACTTCCGAGGCAAGAGAAGATCGCATTTGGCACACCGGCTGCCAACATATGGCCATTTGTTTGTGCTCGATTATTTTTAAATGCTGAGCGTCAATCAAGTAAGCAGCAGGTAAGTCTTGGGTTTGAGCCTGGCCTATCCTACTTTGAGCCACAAGCTGCAGACAAAGCAACAACAACTCGGAGCAAACGTTCTAACCATGACACCGTGATACCACCGTGGAGTCTGCATGGTTTAACATCCGAATACAGGTATTACACTCCTCCTTCTCCGTCCACCCCCATTTACTGGTCATTGCAATTATTGATGATATATCATTGACCGGGTGATTCGATTAAATCCCTGAAACAGAAGAAAACTATTTGGGTTGATCGTAGATTTGAAGCAGCATTTAAACTTTAATCTTCTCTTTTTGGAAACAAAGTTGAGGCTCGTGGAGGAGCCAGAACCGACAACGGATCAGCATGGAACAGAACAAAGGGAACTTGAGCGGGTTGAGAGGTTGAGGGGGTATGAACACACCAAAAGTGTGGTTGAGGGGCAAAGTAGAGAAAAAACACGGGGTAACCTTCCCGGGTCAGATTGTGGTGGTGTGTGTCGGGGTGGTGCTGAGGTGTCGTCCACCAGACTGCAGTCTCTTTGGGTTAACCTGAGGCCGTCCCTTCGGGTGGGTGCCTGGAATCTCCTTTCCCAAAGAGAGGATAATCACCTGTTTCTGTTATCATCTGAGCTCAAGGGTTTGGACATTGGTATTGCAGCACTCTCTGAGGTTCGAAGACCGGATTGCAGCGAGATAATGGTGGATGGTTAATTAATGGAGGTAATGGAGATAATGGTGGGTGAGATAATTAAGGATTCATCACTCCTTGGGTGTCGTTTCCCTGGTCTCTGTATATGCTCCGACTGAGGCGAGTGATCTCATCGTGAATGACGCATTCTATGCCACACTCGAGTCTGTGGTTGATTTGTGAAATGTGAACCAGATAGCACTAAGTCCATTGACTTTGAAAGAAGTCATGGACTTAGGGTGGCTGGTTCATGGTTTCAACGCCCACAGGCTCATTGCTGCACTTGGTACTCCAATGCTGGTGGTGTGGCAAAGGAGATTGACCATGTACTCATTGATGGTCGATGGAGGTCGATCCAGAACTGCAGCGTCTTCTGGAGTGCTCTGTTCCTCAATACTGACCACCCGCTTGTTGTTTCAACTCTGAAGTTGCAGCTAAAATCCGGAAGAATGGTACCATCCCAGCCGAGGCTGGATGTTGGCAAGCTCAGGGATGAGAGGGTAGCTGAGGAGTTTGCGAACAGGCTGAGTGGGGATTTGGGGGGTCTGGGTGCTTTTGGGAATCCTGAAGAATTGTAGAGTGCCTTGAAGACCACCATCCTTGATGTTGTCTGTGGATGACTTGGAACTCACCATCAGGCGAAGAATAATTTTGTCTCTCAAGGGACACTGGATACCGTTGACCAGAGTCGCAGGGCCAGACTGAATGGCAGAGCTGAGCTGTTCTGGGAGTTGAGGCAAAAAACTGTATGTACGCTGAGGGTATACAAGGAGGCCTATATGTGAGGAATCTGTGAGAGCGTAGAGGCGTAGAGCATCACCTGTGGTCAAGTGATTCTCGTCCTGCTTACAGGGGAATTGGTGCATTGCGTTCCTCCAAGCCTATCCCTTGGTGCACTGCAGTTAGAGCGGAGGGCGGAGGTCTCTTGACAGAGGAGTCCGAAGTGAAGGCCCGCTGGGCCGGTTACTTTGAGCAGCTGTGGCAGGCTGATCCACCAGCTGTTGAGTTGTATGCCAGGGGTGTTACTATCTCTATTGCTGACCCTCTAACCAATTGTGATCCACCTTCGTTTGTGAAAACACAGGCTGTGGTGAACCGGTTGAAATTGGGTAAAGCTCCTGGGATCTGTGGCATCCATGCTGACCTTCTCAAGGCTGGCGGAAATGCTGTACTCGTGTCATTGCATGCCGTTTTGTGCTCTGCCTGGAACACAGGCATAATCCCAACTGACTGCAAGAGGGGCCTTGTTGTTCCTCTCTGGAAAGGGAAGGGTGATTTCCAGGACTACAACTACTGATGGTGATGCTATCTCAGTGCCGGGCAAGATCTTTGCTCAGATAATTCTTGATCGGGTTCACCACGATCTGATTGAGCACCAGCGCCCAGAGCAGTCAGGCTTTATACCAGAGGTCATCGATTGACCGTATCATTGCCCTTCGTGTCCTCACCGAACACAGACGAGAGTTTCGGCAGGGGCTGCTTGCAGTCTATGTTGATCTCTGCAAAGTGTTTGATTCAGTGAATCGGGATGCCCTCTGGACGATTCGTAGTCTTCGTGGGGTGCCACCAAAACTGATTGATATGATTTGTGAACTATGGTACTGAGAGTGCTGTGAGATGTGGTGGTACCATCTCTGACTTATTTCCAGTTGTTACAGGAGTTCATCAGGGGTGTGTACTGGCCCACAAACTTTTCAATGTTTATGTGGACTGGATTATGCAGAGGATGTCAGAGAGATCAAGCTGCTTTGCATCATTTTGGAATGTCAAGATCTCTGACCTTGATTTCGCAGATGATGCAGTCATCTTTGTGGAAACTCTGGAGATCCTTTTGGGGGCCCTCGAGGTGCTGAATGAGGAATCAGAGCTGCTGGGATTACTTGTTTCCTGGGTTAAAATTAAGATCCAGGCTTTCAATGACATCTTGGATGCTGCTATCTTGTCTGTATCTATTTGTGGTGAGGATGTTGAGGTCATGGAGAGATTCATTTACCTTGGCAGTGACATTCATGTCTCTGCTGGCTGTGAGCCAGAGGTCAATCGACGTCTGGGTCGGGCCTGGGTAGTCATGGATTCACTGGATCATGGGGTGTGGTGCTGCCAGTACCTGTACAGGAGGATGAAAGTTTGAGTCCTCAGGTCCTTGGTGCTTCCAGTCTTGCTCTATGGATGTGAGACTTGGACTCTGACCAGGGATCTGAGACGGAAACTTAATTCCTTTGGTACCAGGTCTCTTCGTAGAGTCCTTGGCTATCGCTGGTCAGACTTTGTGTCCAGGAGCGGTTGCTGAGAAAGATTCAAATGAGATTTGTTACCTGCATCGTTTGTGAGCATCAGCTCTGGCTGAATGGACATGTGGCTCATTTTCCTGACTCTGATGCTGCTCACCAGATTCTTTCAGCAAGGAAGCCTCGTGAGTGGAGGAGGCCAATGGGCCAACCACATGCCTCATGGTTGCAGCAAGTTGATCGGCATCTCAAGGAGATGGGGATGTGCCTGGCATCTGCCTGGGGGATGGCCAGACGGAGGCCCCTGGAGTACCGGTGGAAAGTGGTCTCAGCGATGCTCTGCCCCGGTGCGTGCTCCCATACCTGACATGACCTCGCTCACCCAATATAAGCCTGCAGGCTTATGTTGGTCCTAATGTGAAAGAGGGGAGGGGGAGAAACAAGAGGAGGTGTTAATGTGGTGTGCCGTATGAATGTTTTTGGTGAGACAGAGGAAATTGTGAATGCGAGTCAGTAACCCAACCCTGAACGGGTCAGGGTATAATTGGTGAATGCTCCTGTGTGTTGCGTGTGAACAAATTAGAAATAGCGATAGAAATAGACAGAGAGCGAGTCAGTGTGTCTCAGTCGGGGTGTTCAGGAAAAGCTTTGCGGCTGGTCAGCTCCTGCTCCGCAACACCAGCTCTTTCATTCCCACAGAGGCTTGCTCTCGCAACGGTTCACTCTCTCAATGGCTCGCTCTTCGTGCAGCTTGCTGAATGGTGCGCTCTTGTTGCCAAGCAGTTCTCATTGGTCAAGCTCATATTCCTGCAGCAGAGTCAACGGCCAACTCCGTCCCATATGTAATGCTTTGTTCTGACGCCTCTTGTCGCTGGAGGTTTGCATCCCTGGTCTGCACCACCTTATGCTGATTGCTCGCTGTTGGATTTCTAATGAATTGTCATATGGGTTTTGTGAAGTGTAATGTTCTGTGCTGCAAAATGTGTATGTGTGTGCTGCAAAGAGGTGCGGGGGGTGAGTGAGAGACAGACAGACAGACAGGCAGATAGACAGAGACAGAGAGGATGCAGAAAAAGAAGAATTACAAAGGGGGTTTGAATCTTGCTACACAAATGCAATGCATTTCCCTGTCCACTAATACGAGGGGAGAGGTAATCTCACTAAACAACTCCCTGGGTCTTCGATGTGACTTCCTGGGGTTCTTCCAAAACTGTAGCAATATATAGCAACACCAAAACTAACAAAACTGTCGCAATTTATCGATAAGTATTGTAACAGCTGCGGGTACATTCTGGTTGCTCAGTTCAAGTCCCGCAGGTCGCGTCAAAGCGACCGCAACCGCCAGCTGAGTCCACGGCCTCAAGCAAGTTCCCAGGCCTACGGTATTTGCCACAATACACTGCTCTTGGGGCTGTGGATTTAAATTGGTACCATGCTGCTGGACACCCATGCCTCTTATTAATATGACTGAGCAAACCGTGACGTTACGTGACATGGTCTAAAGTGGTTTGAACCGCACCCCAACTGCCCTGCAACCAGCCTAAATCACCAAACAAATCAGTCAGGAGAAGTGAAATTCACCCCAAGACAAGGTACTGTATATTTATTAACAAGTAAATGGCATGGGGGGAGGATACAAGAATGAATCAAGGCACAAACATGAATGATGCAACCAACAAGTAAACAAGCAGTCATAGACTGGTACTTACGAAATCGTCAACTTGACCTCTGACCTTGTCTAATAAAAGCTGTCTCTTGAGAAGGTAGCGACGCAAACCAGAAGTTTCTACGATGATTCTGTACCAAACCATCAAAAATCGAATGTTTTGGATGTTTGACCTCACTGTGACCTTGACCTTTGACCGATTTTGACCAAAATCTAATCAGCGCTAACCATCACCCTCCTGAATCACGTGGTGTAATTTGACATTGGGAGCTTCTTCCGTTCTTGAGTTATCTGTACCAAACCATCAAAATCGAATATTTGACCTCACTGTGACCTTGACCTTTGACCGATTTTGACCAAAATCTAATCAGCAATTGCCATCACCCTCCTGAATCACGTGGTGTAATTTGACATTGGTAGCTCCTTCCGTTCTCGAGTTATCGTGCCTACAAACAAACAAACAAGCAGTCATAGACTGGTACTTACGAAATCGTCAACTTGACCTCTGACTTTGTCAAATAAAAGCTGTCTCTGGAGAAGGTAGCGACGCAAACCAGAAGTTTCTACCATGATTTGCACTAAACCATCAAAAATTGAATTTTTGACCTCACTGTGACCTTGACGTTTGACCGATTTTGACCAACATCTAATCAGCACTAGCCATCACCCTCCTGAATCACATGGTGTAATTTGACATTGGTAGGTTCTTCCGTTCTCGAGTTATCTGTACCAAACCATCAAAAATCGAATATTTGACCTCACTGTGACCTTGACCTTTGACCGATTTCGTCCAAAATCTAATCAGCACTAGCCATCACCCTCCTGAATCACGTGGTGTAATTTGACATTGGTAGCTTCTTCCGTTCTCGAGTTATCGTGCCTACAAACAAACAAACAAACAAACAAACAAACAAACAAACAGAAACGGAAATCATCAATATACTTACGAAATCTTTAGATTTCGTAAGTAATAACCCCTTACCCCTTTCTGATATGCGCCCACAATGACAACGAATGATCAGGAGATATTTAATTATCCTAACTTATGTGGGTGCATCAGACATGCCACAGGAGATAGACATGGGAAATTCACCAAAGAATGAAGGTTGTGGAAACCCATGGAAGAATCTGGCAAGATGTCCCATTTCAGGTGGGGGGGGGGGGGCTGGACAATCATTCCATGCCGCTGGCTGAGGAGAACGAAAAGGACACAGCTTGTTTGGTGAGGCAGGACACAGCTGTTTTCTCCAGCAGGCTCCGACACAGCCAGCAGCACCAGGGACAAAGCAAACTCCTCTTTCTCACAGCACGCCTGCCTTTTATCACTTTTGGCATGTGTCTCCTCCCCTCGCTGGCCATTGGCTGCAAATTGGCATGGTGGGCAGGGGGACTTCGCCACAACGGCAGCACCACAAGTTTTCTGAGTTGAATCAAACGACATTAACCGTCGTTTGGCAGTCCTTGTTCATTTTCCCACCAGACTCGAGCTGCATGGTTTAGCGCGTGCTTTAAAGAGAAACATTTGGATAGATAGAGGATAAAGACATAAAATAAATGGGGGCAACGAGGTTGATAATTCAAGACACAGACATGGAAGGTTGACAATGCCTTTCTAAACGTAATGGCGACACATATCTGATATTACATTTAATTACTTTACGCTTATCTAAAACACATACTAAGAAATAACCAGAGTTATATTAAGGATCTGTTTACCCTTGGGAGTCATTCCCACAAGAATATATTATTGTAATTAGTACATTATTCAAGAATAAATTGGCACGGTGGCCAACGGGTACGCACACGTGCCTCGAAGCTGTCGAGCCTGAGTTTGATCCCTGACCCAGCTATAAACTATCATCCCAGTGTTTTGAAGGCAGGGTGATACATAAATGTGTGTGATGTCCATCAGATGGATGTTAAACGCGTGTCCTGTCTGCCAGAATTCTTTGGTGGTCGTTAAAGATCCCATGGTGCCCTTTGCAAAGAGTGGGTGAGCCATTGCCGGCACCATGGCCAAATTCCAAATTCCTGCCCGAAATAGTTGAACGTCAGGCCTGGCCAGCTGTTTCGTGAAGACTCGGGCCAAGCTTCCCCCGGCTGACCCCACAATGTGGGATAATAGTGGCCATTAAAGAAGAGGAATTTGAGACTCAATAACTGTCCTTACCAGCCTATGACAGTCTAGCATCACAGCAGTCTTCTTGTGGCAGGGTCATTTTCACGAACTGGTGTAGAGGCAAAAGGTGAATCACTGGCACCTTAAAAACAGTTGCTTCTGGTAGATAGGCTCATTAGCCTTGGTAGGCAGCTCGTCTAGGAGAAGGAAACTCTGAATCCAAATCCAACACTGCCTTGATGTTCAGGTTTCTAAGCAAAGGCTAAGGGTTTGACAGAGTAAAAGGGAGCAATTCTTTTTAAAAGAGGTGGCTTCGCATTCTTTAATTCGTGGGCCACCTTTGGGCAAGGTGTACTACCCCTTTTTACCCTCCTCAACAGGATTACATGAAGCTATGGGAGACGGTGGTGGATGGTCATGCAGGCAGCTGGCACATATTGCCAATCGTGTTGACGTGACCTTGATGCTCGGCAGAGAATTCCCTTCTGGAGACCAATGGCTAGGATCACCCATCTAATATAGATACTGCCTGGAATAATGCAATGGCAAACCACTTCTGTACATCCTAAGAAAACAATCATGATTCGAAATCTAAGAGAAAAAAGGCAATGTAACTCATTAAGGTAGTTTGACAGCACCAAAATGGCTCCTGGGGAAGAGGAAAGTGTTTTGATGAGGACTTGAGATTATGATCCGATGGATCAAACCTGCAAGACAATGCGGTCACTGTGGTCGTCACAACTGAATGACGAACTCTTTGCTTCTCAAACATTCACAAAATTGGAACATGGAATATAAGGTCAATGAATCAACCTGACCATTGTCAGGTCAGGCCAGATTAGATCTGTGACTTGCTCCAGGTACCATGTAAACCTGCACTATCCTGTTTCATGGTCGGGTTGTCAGCGACTAAACCATCTCCCCCACTAGGTTTCCTGGTGAGGAGGGTGTATGGATATGGACAACCAGCGGGATTAAAAACAAAATCTGCCAAAGGGCGGAGTAGCTCCTTGTGAGCCAACTGCCATCAATATCTAATGCCCAACTGCGTCTGCGGACGTCCTCCTGCAGTTGGGTTACTTTTTTTAGGAGGTTGGTGGAAGGATTTGCACTACGGCCACCGTAAAACACTTCACTCCACAAAATACACAAATGCAAAGAAAACTGAAAACCCACTCTATGTAAGTACTTCCTGTGCTGCTGCCCTTTGCAGGGCAGCTCACTGGATGATGGGATTGGGGCAAAGCCTTCGGGACCCCCATTCCTTGATGAGAGGAGGAAAAGTACGGGTTAAACTTCTTGGGTCAGATTGTGGTGTTGCGAAGTGGTGCTGAGGTGTCATCCATCAGACAGCGGTCAGCAGCAGGTTGATCAGCCTCTCAAGGAGATGGGGATGGGCCAGGCATCTGCCTGGAGGATGGCCAGACAGAGGCCTCTGGAGTACTGGGGGAAAGTGGATGCAGTGACACGCTGCTCCGGCGCATGCTTCCATACCTAACCTGACCTGAATCAAGGAAAGTTAGATGTAATAAAGAGAGAGAGAGATGGAGAGGACAAGAACTGATCTTTTGGAGATAAGTGAACTTAGATGGACTGGCTTGGGGCAGTTTCAATCTGATGATTGCAGTGTTCTTTTCTCGTCATGAAACCAGTAAAGGAAATGGAGTGGCAGTGATTTGCAATAATAAGATGACAGGGTCAATACTGGGATGCAACCCTGTAAATGATAGGTTCATATCAGTGAGGTTGAAAGGACATCCGGTGAACATCACCATCATTCATATACGTATATGCTCCAACTTCTGCAGCACATTAAGAAAATGTGGAGGGGTTATGTGGAAAGTTTCAGGAGCTGGTAGAACAGCTGCCTTCAAGAGATGTTTTAATTAATTTAGTAGACTGAAATGCAAAAAAGTGGAGAAGCAGGAGTATCTGCTCAACTGAGTGCCATTCTAATTGAGTCGTGTTTCCCTGAGTTTTCTGGGACTGGGATATTGAATTTTTTTTTACAGATGTGCAAATGGATTACTTTACATATTTTGTTGTTGTTGTTTGCGTTTGGAACATTAACCAAAATGGAAAATGAACAGATATGAAGGCTCATGGAAGAGCAGAATAACAGGGGGGTAGAGGGTCAACAGATACAAAGGAAAATAACATTGGATAAATGACAGCACAATTCAAGGAATTCTGAGTGAAGGATGTGTAAGGGATATTGTATTTTGGGTGTAGTAAAGCTCAGAGGTTAAAATTGGAGGGATCACGAGGTGACTGTGGGCAGAAGATCTGAAGTCCTGGATGGAAGGAAGAGTGTGAGAAATGGGATTCAGGAAGACAGTTCCACAGGTGAGAGAAGAGGGCTATGAAAGAATGGAGGTGAGTTTTAAGTTTAGATTTGGACAGGTTCAAAAGAAAATGGTTTATGGTGGAATGCCTACGACCTGTAGTGGTAGTTGGGAAGAAGGGGGGGGCAGAGAGGTGAGAGGGGAGGAGGAGCAAGACCAGAAGAGCCAGTGCATAAAAAAACCCCAAAAAACCAATCAAACCGGAAGGCCACTACTAAGCTGTATCAATGTCCAGTTGATATATTTTAACATTCAACTGGTCCACCGTTGCAGGCTTCACCTGTATTTTAAATGTACATCAATTGGCTACACTGTAGTGTTTATAAGTGAAGTAAATCATGCAGTTCACCTTAGAAGGGGAAACGGAGAACAAGTTGTATGCTCCACCAACTCAGATCAACTAACATTTGATAATTCCTCCATTGATCATGAAGTCCATGTTGAGGTAAAGAAAGCCACAGAGGGTGCACATGAAGTTCATCAGGAAGCAGAAACACATTTCCTGACTGCAGTAGTGAACGTTTTCACCCCTTACACGTGAAGTGAAAAACGGGGTTCAGCAATTGATTCACTTCTGTCTGTCTGTCTACAAATGTCAGTTTATGATCGATGAACTATATTATATAGTATATACTTAATTATCCCACCCGCACACAGTGGAAGACGGGGTTTTGCAATCACTTCTGTATGTCTGTGTGTCTGTCCAGGCCATAACCTTCTTTTTTTTTAATCATTTGAGCTTTTGTCACCAAATTTTCAACAAAGCTCTATTATGAGAATATGAAAAAGTCAAATTAATAATTTTGTTAAAATAATTTCCATTATTATTATTACTAGCATAACCCGCGCTCTGCCCGACATGTTGGGGTGGGTGTGTTTGAGAAAGGAACTGATGCAGAGTATCAGTAGTAATTTTACTTTAATGCAGTAAGTGGAATATGATTTCACTGTTTCAGAACCATTTTATTTACCTTTTTTGTACCATGCACCTCGTATGGTCTTTGAGATAACGTAAGCCGAATATCACGTTACTCGAGCGCAGAACAAAGTCGAAGATAGCGCGACACGAAACCACAAACTCGCAAATAATATATAAGATTATTGTTTTTTAAAAATTATTTTTGTGCGACCATTTTTAGCCTTTTTTTTTTGCTCTATAATTTTTTAACATTTTTTTTTCTCAGCAACCACTTGGCCGATTGTCATAAAATTTTCAGGATGTGAGCGACCCCCCCCCCCCAATGGAGAATATTTTAATGGCAATTGTGCATCATAGGTCGCGTGGTGTGGCAGCCATCTTGGATTAAATGCAAAAAATTAAAACGATATCTCTGAAACCACTGATCGAAAAAATTAGAAACTTGGCACATCTCATTCTACAAATTAGAAACCTGGCACATCTCATTCTACTCCCAATGTGGAATTAGGATTGTAAGGATGATGTCATTGGTGAAGTCAAAATCCTTGCTTACCATTGAGATTCAGCGTGTATGTCCAGGCCTTAACATTTTTACCAATTGAGCTTTTATCATCAAATCTTCAAAAAACCTTTAATTAGAGATTGTGGAGAAAACAAATAAATAAAATGTACAATTTTTTTTAACTGCCCTTTTCGTAAAGTTCAGTTTGAGTACAAAGCGGATACGGACGGGCTTTGCGTTTAGAGATGCTTTCTAGTTGCAATTAAATATTATATTTTGAACACACATTGGAACATGAAATGGTAAACAAACCTGTAGGTTAGCAGTACTTTGGCTCTGGATTTGACCTGATTTCATATTTGAACACTGTAGAACACATGCGCAGAAAGGTGTGAGATCATGTTTTTAGTCTGTTTGTCTGTGTGGCAGTGAAACAAAATTGAAAATCATTCCAAACAGGAAACTTTTTTTTTAAAGACATCATAAAGGACACAAACAACAAACACAAATAACTAATGTAATTTGTTAAATAAGGTGGTGTACAAGACGCTGCAGCAATGGTGGTAAACTTCCAAAATTTTTTTTCTCCAACCTTTAAAATCTTTTTTTTCAGTTTAATTATATACTTGAACACTGTCGAAAACATATCACCTTATTGGCATTTTCAAAACCTTTCCATTTAGCAGTACTTGGAAAAACATGATGGCATTTACGTCATCATGACCAATCAAATTTTCCACTCGTAGACCCCATCCATATCCTTGTTTCTCAAAACTGCGTGGGGTCATGTGTTCCATGAACTCTCTAGTTTGAAGCTGCGGTGCTTCTCTATTTTAGAGCTTGAAGGTGGGACTGCTCTCAGCAACGAAGATGAAAGAGTTTGGTGTTTTCCAGATGCCAAGTCTATGTCGAATCTCAGGTGCTCAATGCCTCAACAATATGCACAATAACGAGTTGGATGTCTTCAGTTTTCGACTTGCACATCAAACATGTTAAATGATGATTTAAAAATGTATAATTGTATTTGTTTTTTTCCATTATCTATAAGGCCGTTGTCCATTATCTCATTTGAATGCTGCTTTTTGTTTACGGACAGGCATCAAAGCACCACATCGATCTCTCCTGGATTCTGAGGAAAATAATGCTCTCAATATTATTGGCATTTCTGTCATGAGATTGCAGCATGAGTGTTGCTCTCACATCACAGCCAGGTCATTGGCCTCTCTGCCTTTTTACCACATTCACCAGTGTACCTCCCTCTGTTCTCCCAGCCCTCCTTTTCTCCCCAAATCTTCGAGGGTGCACAAAGTATTCTCGTAACTCGTTCCAGTTTAAAGTTCCAAAATACAGGCTGTTCACCCACATCCACTTTTTTGCTCCCCTTTTCTCCCGTTTGTGGATCTTCCTTCTGGAGACGTTTCTATTTCATTCTTCCCTCGAGGATTCTCGAGATCTAAGCCGGTTGGTGCACCACCTTCTCACGTCACCCCACCTTTCTATTTTGTTGAATAGGCCCAAACACGGTGGGTTATAGGATTTCTCCTTCTTCATTTTGATTCCAGTATCAGCTTCAGCATGCGTTAAACACAAACAAATGTTTATCTCCTGAACATTCATTGGGACCAGAAGGGAGCCATGTATT